>NC_079279.1:0-300000 GCF_947243775.1 Saccharomyces kudriavzevii IFO 1802 | reverse complement strand
TCCTCTTTACTTTTATTCTTCACCAGTTGGTCAAGGGATGCAACACTCATACTTTTGTTAATTTGCCTTTCATGGATTTTTTTCTCTTGACGGCCCTTAGGTGGTAACCAGCTCGGCCTTGAATGACTAACAGCATCCAATTTGCTTTCTGATACGAGTATCAAATCTTCCATACCTTGGTTTTGGGCTTCTTTTAGTTCGAATGGTAAGAAGTCGGACGACTTGGTTCTTTCAGACAGTTTAGTTCTTGAAAGTCTACTGGAAGAATGCAAGTAAACTGAAGCCAAACTCTTTGTTGTATCTTGAATGTACTGGAAGTCTGATACCTTGTTCAGACCAGGAATTGGAGATGTAGGCATCTCATTAAAATCTAACACCGAAGCATTTGATGTTGTACTTGCGAATGAAATATTTGAGTATCTGTTATTTTGCCTTGCATCAGAGCCGTCGGCGTTACTATTCGTTAAATCTCCGGTATAATCAAATGGGTTATTCCTAGCAGCCAGGTTACTCATATCTTCGGGTTTGGCTGATGCTAAAAAGGAGTTTGTCGAGTATGATGTCATGGGAACATTCCAAATCAATGAATCATCAACGTCTCCCTCTTGTAACTCAAGTATTTGTTCTTGGCTGTCATAAAATTTTTCCTTTCTTTTGATGGTGTTTCTCAAATTCGTTTCTGATTGTTCTTTGCGAAGCCTGTATTTCTGAGATGGAGTTAATGGTTTGCCATTTAAGGGCTTCTGTGATGGAACATTAAATTCCAACGAGGAGGCCTCTAAGCGACCAGTTGAGTTGGAAAACTTAGAGGTTATGCCAAACGTTTTCAAAGGTGAAAAAGAACTATTATCATTATAACCCGTAGAGGGGTATGTTTGTGATTTAGCGCGTAATCTTTGTTTGCTGTTAAGGGTCGAGGACTGGTTCTTCTTTGAATGAAATTGTTCTTGGCGAGAATGGTTAGACTTACTCATGGATGCCTCCAAAGAGGTTTCATCGAATGACATGCTTTTTTGTAGTGCCACTTTGGCGCTGTCCTTGGTTGTCTCCATAACGGTATGGTTTCTCGTTTTTTCCTTTTCCGTGGCACGTATTCCTTGAGTAGAATTTTCCATCAATATGTTGGAAATAGTATTCAATTTAGACTTTTCTGAAACATCATTACTTTCCCCCTCATCACTGGTATCATCCAAAGAAGATGATGCAGAAGTGGATGAGAACACTTCGGTAGTCTTGGTGCCGATTGAACTATTGGAAGTTGGGCGTTCACGTCTTGTTTGAACAGGATTCACTTTCGGTGGTGGCAAAGCCGTGCTAACAAATGAATTGAGCATCTTCGCCTCATCATCATCATTATTAGTACTCATGTTCAATAGTAAATTTTCGCTTGGTCTTCGAGCAATATCTAAGGCAGAAACCTTACCCATCGTATTGCTGCCAGCCCTTGACCTTCCTAAAGTCGTTTGAGACGGTGGCCGCTGGATGTGAGACCCTATGATGCTTCTTTTCTTGGCAATTATCTCGTTAGGATGACCGGTAGCTTCACCCTCTTTGAGCGCATGCAGATGAGGCTTGGGGCTTCGTTCTTGAATTGAAGTCATCTCTTGACTATTGAAGCAGGCTGAACCGTGTGAAGGCAAAAAAAAATGAAATTTCAGTTGAGAAACGTATGAACACAATTACGGTTTCGCCTTAGAAAGTGGTCGATGATCAAGGATCGATTCTGTCGTATATTCCCTCTTTAATTTCCTCTCCACTATATATGATTATACTAATGTGGGAACACAGAAAACTTAGACAAGCGTTAGCGAAAGCACTTCTCGAAGATATCTGGATAACAGCTTTCTAACTGCAATGAGAATGTTGAAACTTGAAGAGGTAAACATGGTTTCACCTCCTTAAGGCTTTTTCTGGATTTGCGCTTCGCACGTTGTTTCCCTTCGAGACGCGTGCGTGAAAAGAAAAAAATAACGGAAAAAAAGCAAATGGCGAGGTTTAATAAACTTGCGCCATTTGCTCTCAATGAGTTACGATGGCATTGGAACCTTCGAAGAACTGGCATTTGGCAAGCAAATTTGCACGTGGCACCTAAAAGATATCGATATCTTAAAAGGAATATATCTGCCTTTGGCCCTTTTTGCTAGCCTATTTCTTGGAATATATATTTTTAAATAAAAGAATAAACTAGAAGATGTTCTGATGCACATTGTCCTTGATGGGCGATGATAAAAGTTGCTCCTTCAAAGCGTGTTCAATGCAGGGCAATCCTTCTTCGAACATCTGTAGAAGATTTTCTAGCTCTTTCAGAACTTGAGGCTTCCTATCTATCCGCCTTTGTTTTCCTGGCAAACTTGATTCTAAGTCCAAAAACATTTCCATTTGTAGGCTCGTTGAAGGAGGACACATAGTGATACCTAACAAATTTCCAGAGTTTGCGACCGCTACTGCAGAACCCAAACCATGATTAGGCTGTGTTCCGGGTAGAATACTCTGTTGTAAAATTGGAGCGGCTGCGGTAGAACTTGCAGCGGCGGTAGCAGTAGCGAGAGAATTAGTAGCAGCAACACCTGCGTTGACAACAGGAGCATTATTGCTGTTAGTTCCGACGCTGTTGTTATTGACTCCGGAGGAGTTGCCGGAAACAGATGAGCCAAGAATATTCAATGGATGTTCCGAAGCAGAAGAGTTTTTTCTATTGGAAATGCTTTGGCTCCTCTTGATTTTGCTTCCAAAATCTATATGCTTTTCACTTATTGGAGTCATTGATACGGGGACGTTGGATGCACTACTTGTGTTGAATCCAAACTGATTAATATTTTCGTTCGTGCATATGCCGGCACTTCCTGGCATACCATTATTATTCGGGGGGGCTGCTGTATTTGGATCTAGTAGTTTATTTCTCATAACAGGAGTAGGCAACGGCATTTGTAGTTTAAGATTCGGATTATTGCGCTTGAAGTCACCGTTGACCCTCGAATATTCCTTTTCGTAGGAGAAATAATTCAAGCTCGTTGAGCTGTTACCGTTACTACCTGCAGCGTTAATGGTAGAAGAACTGGCAATGCTATTCAATGGTTGCAGGAGAATATCTTTGCTATCCTTGCTATTGATCATTGGTTTCATAGTTGGAGGGGCCCCAAGAGCTGCATGAATGCCATTGTGGTTGGTATTTTGCGTGGGGGAGCTTGTCGGTTTTCTATTGGGAGAAGTACCCACTCCCAACAGCGGCCTTGAGGGCGAAGAAGCTTTATGATTCGATAACTTCGTTGCGCTACCTGGATTGGCTGTGGTCATCTGTATGCTATTTGCTGTATTGCTACCGCTGCTTCCTCTGGATGATTCTTCATCGGCGTTGTTGCCATAGATATTGTTGTTATTGTTGTTGCTGTTGTTTGAAGTGCTGGCGCTAATTGACGTAGTGGAGATCGCAGTAGTTAATTTTTGGTTTCCTATGGTAGCTGGGCAATTACTACTTACTGTCAATCGTCTGGGCACATTTGAGACAGGCTTATATTGTGCTGGAATAGATGACGAAGGTGTACCAGCTGTCACCGTAGAGGACCTCGCCTTTGTGCTTGGCGCTAAGACTGGATCAGCACTAGCAGGTGTCGGTAGGGCACTATTCGGCAGTTCTTCTGGAATTTCAATTTCAATAGACGTTGGAGCAGTGGTTAGCCCACTTGTTGGGGGACCCTTTGAAGTTTTGTTGAATTTTGTTTGAAGAAGTGGCAATGCGGGTGTGCTTTGGCTATAATAATTATTTCCACTTGACAGAGGTGGAAGATGTGGCCGTATTTTACTGTTATTCATATTTCCGTTAACCTCACTGGAGATCGAGGGTATAAAATCTTCTCTTGAATTGTTACCAGCATTCAAAGATGAAATTGATTTGCTTATTTTAGGGGCATCCGCATTAACGTCATTCTCACCAGTGATGATTTCATTATCTTCAAAGAGTTCAAGTAATTGTTTAGGAGCTTTGGTTTCTAATTTCTTAGATGATGTCATCGGACCAGTAGTATGGGTTCCAGAAGTTTTTGTAGTCCCAGCTACCATCTTGGAAGGGTATTTTGAATTCGTATAGGCATTTGTCATGGGAGCATTCAAAGTGGAATTTTGAGCTATTGTACCAGGGTAGCCCTTTCCTATCGTAGTTCCTTGATAAACTAGTGGTCTCGTATTGTGATTTGTGGGGTCAAAGTAATAAGAATCTTCGTCAGGGTAGGCATAGTTGAATTGATCATGTTGGGAAGCGGCCCATTCGTTATTGGTATCCTCTGCAAGAACATCGAGATTAATGTTATTTTCGATAATGTAGTCCGACGAACTCAACGAATCAAAATCCCATTTCATTTCCACATCCCCCTCGTTTGCCATCCTCATTTCATAATCATTTGATTTTGCTGACTTTTGTGCCTCATCAACCTCATCGGTTTGCAGTGGATTTTGAGCCTCGCCGTGTTTCGATGGTTCATTCTCCGGTATACACCCTTCTAATCTGTACTTGTTTTTGTTCTTGTCCCTAAACAGTAAATATCGTGATATCAGCTCTTTTAGAATGGAAGTTGGAGTGGCTCTATGAGTTTTGATGAATTTTGATCTAAGAAGATCGTCCGCTGACAATCTTTCCTTTGGATCCTCGTCAAGGCAAAGGGCAATAAATTCCTTCAAAGATGAGCTATAGGATCTGCCCTCAAGTCTTGGTGGTTTCGATTTGATGATTAGCTGCATGGCTCTCAGAGCCTCTACGTCACAGTATGGCGGATTTCCCGTGGCAATCTCATATGTCGTTATACCCAAAGACCAAATATCTACTTTGGTGTCGTAATATACACCTTCCATGATTACTTCTGGGGCCATCCAATATGGAGTGCCAGCCATGGTTTGACGTCGTAAAGAAGTTTGATTTACTTGCGCAGCAACACCAAAATCACACAACTTAACGCTACCTTCGTTAGTGATCAGTACGTTAGCAGCCTTGATATCTCGATGAATAACGTTGTCCTTATGAATACATTTCAAAGCTACGAGCAGTTCTCTCATGATAACTCCAATGTATTTTTCATCAATTTTGCCTGGCCTCAATAACGAACGAAGTGAGCCACCGGCGCAGTATTCCATTAGAATCCAAAGGCTTGTGTCTTTCAAGTAAGAACCATAGTATCGCGTGATATTGGGCATTTGCTTCAATGAAGCTAGAAACTGAATCTCTCGCTGCACATCCTCCACCTCATCTGAATCGGAATCTAGATTCAACACTTTGATAGCGTACACTCGTCTTGTCTTCACGTTATAGCCCTTGTATACCACGCCGAATTTTCCTCGTCCAACAACTTCCGTCCTCTTGAACAATGAACTCACATCCATCTCACCTTCAGGCATGCTTTGTTTATTATTTTGAGGCTTTGTTGTCATTACTGTTCAGTTGTCTCTCTTACAAGTCGACGTCACCCAGAACTATATGGTATTTTCTGATTATTTCTCTCTAGACTCTGAAAAGGAGCAGGACTTTCAAAAAGCGTCTTCGTCTAATATATTCTAGTTAGGTGAGTTAGCTGCACGCAAGTTCGAAGTGCCTCTTTCCTGACCTGGCTTTTGCGACTTACTGCACTTTCTGTTGTTGATGCATTTATAGATTGTCAGATCAGCTTGGACTGAACGTGTAGCATGACAATACTGCTCGATGGCTTAAAAATGGGAATGAAAGAATGAAAAGGGAACAGTAACGAGTCCAAAGAGATGGCTAATTCTGAGGGGGTTGCTCTGCTAGCAATTCAAAAGCTTGATGAGATTTTTTACGTAGTAAGATTGCTAATATATATATATATATATATATGCATCCTTGGATTATGTTTGTCTTCGGCATTAATCACATCATGCAACACGAGGAGGTTTTTAGTATTGTAAGCTTTCTTGATTGCACATGGCATTAGCAACTTTCTAATATTGTAAGTTTCTATATAATGGTTCTACGGGAAAAGCGTTGCTCTATATTGCCCAAAAGTAGCAACAAAGGATGCAGACGATGTTATGGTACTTGTTGTTTATGGTGCGTGTAGGCCTTTGTGCTTCAGAGGAGTTGCGGAACCAGACTAATGTTCCTGCAATATTGTTCTCTTACAAACTGTATGTAAGGCAAATGATGTGGCCCTTCAGTAGTTTTTTTTTTCTTACTAACTAAAATGTGACATGTATTCGTACTTTGGACAGAACGCCTGATATTTTAAAGTATCAAGAAGATTATGATATGGCTCTAACGCTGCCCAAAAGCAAGTTTATTGAGGCGGCAGAGAAGTTTTTAGGCGTATGCAATGCCAACACTTATGTGTTTATTAACCAACCAGGACTGAGAAAATTGGATTTTTTGGAATTTGAGGAAGAGTTTGTTTCACTACAAAGATATATAAGACAAAGTTCAACAGCAATTAGATTCGAAAAAGTGGATCTACTGCCCGAAAACCTATATGATGACCTTGCCGACTACGTCAAGGAGTATTGCGACGCAGACCAGGTGTTGCAGCTGCGAGGCAATCATACAGAAGATTTCCAGCCCTTCATTGATAGCAAGAGAAGGGTGATCGTAATAGAGTACCCGATGTTACCAGAAGACACAAATCAACGTAAGGAAGCATTACGGCATTATGACAAATACTTAAGAACTGTACTGGCACAGATTCCATCACCAGAACAAAAAATCATATACACCTCGTTGAACCCAGGAAGGACTCTAGCTCACGAGTCGGTTATTCCCATTGAAATATTCCCAGACATTTTTGACATGAAGTGCAAACTGGGGGAAGTGGAACAGAATAATAGAGTGATGAATGTTCCTCGCCTATCGTTCAATGATTATGCTCCACGGTTCTCGGAGCCTCCTTCGGAATATGTGTCAATCTTTGATTCGGAACTGATCGAGAATAATAGAGTCCTTTTACAACTAATTTTCACGTCCCTCATTGGATTCGTTCTCTTCCAATTCTTTTTCGCAAATAAAAGGAATAACGAGAACACAAAGATCAGTAATGAGGATTGTAACAAGAAGGAAAAGTCTTCACAGCAACTACGAAAGCAAGAAGTGACCGAAAAGGTATCTTCAAAGCAAACGCTTTGAATATGAATCATTAGATAAATCGATTTTCTTAACAAAAATCAAGCAACTGGAGATTTCGCGGCGTGTCGCCTTTTCATAGCCAATGTGCGTCAAGGATCTTATTGCTGATACATATAAAATACATATACATATATATGGGTAAATAGATACATCGAAGCGTCGTGATTGCGTCTACTCTATCCAGTCATGAATATTAGTGGGACTTTGAACACGCTACGACTGCTTTATAACCCATCATTGTGTAGGCCTAGTCTGGTTGTCCCCACTTTTAATGATCTCCCCATACCAATTAACGATTCAATAAAGGCTGTTGTAGTGGACAAGGACAATTGCATCGCCTTCCCCCACGATAACGACATATGGCCCGAATACTCCCAACACTGGGAAACTCTCAAATCGAAATACCCTAATAGATCACTCTTGATCGTTAGCAATACTGCAGGTTCTGCCTCCGATAAGGGCTATTTGCAGGCAAAGCTCTTAGAAGACAAGACAGGTGTACCTGTATTGAGGCATTCTACAAAAAAGCCAGGTTGCCATAGCGAGATTTTAGATTATCTTTATAAAAACAAGGCTATAGCAAACCCTAAAGAGGTTGCCGTTATAGGAGATAGGCTGTTCACTGACATTTTGATGGCAAACATGATGGGTTCATACGGAATATGGGTTCGAGATGGTGTTAAAATTTCTTCCAACCCCCTATCCAAATTCGAGAAGAAATTGTACAGCTTTTTGGGATTTTGAATAGGCAAATTAATATAATAATTCGATCTTTTAATATTTATATAGTACACATTTTTAGATATTTCATTTGACTTTATTACTATTTTCTTTAAATTTATTAATTACACAGAAGAAATAAGAAACCAATTCATGTTTCATCTAGGTTCTAGAACCATGGCATAAAGTTAACGTCAGTTCTGGCTAAGTTTCTTGGGCTAACAGCGCTGCCAATACAGTCTAAAATAAATTGCGTCGTAACCGTAGGTGTTGAGTTTAGATGACCCAATTGTGCTACCTTTCTTATTATTAGGTCTACATTGGTTTGAACCATCTCACGCAATTGTGGATTTTCAATTATTGGACGGTGGAGGTTACTAAACCATGAAATAATCTCGTCGCGGATGAAAAGTGCCAAGTATGTGTTCAACTCATTATCAGGTTCGATTAGAGCACGTGATATTGTAAATAAGTTAACAGCAAATATACCTTCCAAAGCGGAATCACCTATCAGAGTTTGGACATTAGGCGTCAACCTAAATGGCACTGGCTCATTGTTATGAAATATTGGGGAATCCGGGGGAAGATTTAGGTCATGATTCTTTAGCAACGGCTTCACCCTTTCGTATGGAAATCTTGAAGGTAGCATCTCCAAAGTAAACACATTACCAGATTTTCTGTCAACATGGATTTTGTGAGGAGTACGGTTGTTAATCATCATCATGTAGGACATGAAGACAAACGCACTGTATTGTGACGCAAACTGTTTACGGAATAACCAGAAATCCTCAAATTGAATAAACAAAGAAGTAAAATGATCTTTTAAGACATTTGATGGTACGAACATCGTTTGAATAGAATTGAAAATTTCAACTTTCAATATAGTCATATCTGGAGCAGGCAAGGCATCGTCATGTGCTGCATTTAACTTGTCCGCCATAAAATCTTGAATATCATCCGGATCAAATCCTTTTTTCTTACAAAATTCGTTATGTATTTCATGAAGAGTAGTGAAAGAAGCACTATCATTCATGATACGAACTTGAGGAGACAGTGGAATTGCTATCGGCAAATTGAATTGGATATTACGACGTCTTGTTTCCACATTCTTGGATAGTGATTTGTTGAATAATCTATATAATTGGAACATTCTTTCTTCTCTTCTTGAATGACGAACAGCTGGGTATTGAACAGCAAATGAATGCACACTACCGTCATGTCCACGAATCATCAAACGCCTGTATGATGAATGAGTTCCGCGAACAAAATCAACTGTGGGCAAAAATCTTGCAATTTTAACAAAGTGAACATTATTGTCCTTGTTCAAAAGATATTGACCGGGAATCTCGATATCCTCAAATTTTTGGTGATGGAAGTTACTTAGATGTGGACATAGTACTTCTAAATTCTCTTTCTTTGATGCTCTATCAAGTTTATTTTCCAGCCTCCTACGCCAGTACCGTAACCTCTTAATATAAGTTTCGTAATCAGGCTTATTATCAATGAAATCGGCATTGAATTTTGGTCTTATGTAGGGCGCCAGCAAAGTCGTAGAAAATTTAACTAAATTTTTTTCCGTATTTTCAGGAAGTTTTGGATTTTTTCTAGGAAATGGTAGGCGATTGTAATTCAATGTTCCATCAATTAAAAGAACGTTTATCAATCTGAAAAGATCTTCATCAGTAGTCGATTTAAACCGGTCGTTTATTTGGGCAACAAGGGACTCTAGGGATAAAGCCAATAATGGATAAGCTGTCTTCAATATATTATTCAATTCTTGTAAATACTCCCAAGGTTGACGACGTCCATTACGATCATTTGTATCGGATTTATCCCCTATAACAGCCATTGTTTGCCTCTGAATAACAGCAAAGTCTTCCTTTGTTGTTCTTAACTGGAAGTGTAGAGCTTGAGGATAACTTTTAGCTATTCTGATCAAAATATGGCGAACCATGTTAGCTTCCTTATGTGATAAAGAAGTTAATAGTTGTGGAATAAAGGTAATCCAGTACCACACGGGAATTTCACCCCTAAATGAATCAAATGCGTTTGTAAGCATACCTGAAGCATCATCCATACTGATGAGCCATAAAATCCTGCACAACAGTTCCCTGATTTTAGAGTTCTTATATAGTCCAGCGGCTTGTAAGTAGCAACTGATTGCATTACTGGCAAAACTGATGTTATTAGGTTCCTCAGACAACCGACGATCATTGAAGAAACCCCATTGAGCCCACGCTTTAGCTAAATTTAAGTCAATCTGGACAGCCGTTGCAAAAGCTTGATTGGCCTCCTCATATGCGCGCAGTTTAGATAAAAACATACCCTTTAACGTGAAAAATTCAGCTTTCTGTACGGTACCAAAGTAAACCAGATTAGTATTGCTAATGACGTCCAAACCAGTTGTCAATTCGTTCATATTTTGATAATGGCATTTGGCCTGTTCTCTTAGTTTCAGGAAAGCCTCTTGGATCTCAATATTTGGCAAGGTGTATATACGTGCCAATTGACTAATACACACGTCAGGCATGTTGTGTTTTCTTGCAACATGTGCAAACCTGTTGATCACCCAAGCAATTTCGTGATATCCTCTATAAGCATGAGTATTGATGTTACTATTACTGTTTGATTGCTGGAGTGCCGGTATTAGTGGAAGATATGCATTATTAATGACCTGGAATGCATGTTGTCTCCATGTGACTAAATCATTCCACATATTGACGTCGTCCCATGTGTTTGGAAGGCGGTCCCTCCAAGCCTGTAAAATACGCTTGATTTCTTGAGCTTTGGAATCCAGATTCTGTACCGTCGTTGTATGCAAGTTGGCATACACCTGTGTTGCCTCCAAAAACTCCATATATTGTTGAAATCCATGTAATAACCATTTGTGAGCGGGGGTGTATCTAACAGGTAAAGACGCCCACTTGATCAAACTTAATTGTATTCCCTCATCACAAAGCTTTCTAACTTCCTGATCGCCTTTTCGAGTTTCTGCGAAATTTTGGAGAGCCAAAAAGGTCTTAAACATTTGCCTACGTGGAGTTGGAACATCCATTACGCTTTTTACTGATTGCTCAAGTGCGTCACGGTCACTATTCCAGTCAGCAACACGCCAGCCACATTCTAATAGCAAGTCCGTAAACCCTTCGTGTTTTGCTAATTCAGTCAATACGTCCCAATGTTGTAATTTCTCAGCACATTGTATCCAATTATCTTCCCATAGTGCATACTCAGATTGCGAGTAAGGTAAAGCTCCGCTACGGGCTTTCACCTGTGCAACTTCATATAGCTGTTGAGCCTTGTCCCAGAGCCCAATTTGCTCATATGATAAGCCAATATTTGTCTCGGTATATTTTGCTCTTCGTCTCCATAGACCGTAAAACATGTCTTCTTCCTGCAAATTTACGTATAGTTCTAATAGTGCATCCTCATTGGCCTCAATAATTTTTGCGTTATCGATCCCAGTATTAATTTGAATGGACTCTAAAATGTTGATTGATTGATACCACGAGTTGTATGATATCGCCAAGTATTTGACCAGATGAGGGGGCAACTCTAGCGATTCGATTTTACTAATGGAGTCTAAGAGCATATTAATGACATTAGTCCTAGAGGAAATTTGTCTGGTATGATAAGGCTTAGATAATAATGTAATGATCGAACGAACAAATCCATATTTTTCATTCTTAGGGATACTTTTATATACTTGAGGGAATAAGGTAACCCACGCCTTGTGGACTGCTTTCGGATCTTGGTAAAATATCTCAATTAGTGCATCGATAAACTCTGAAGAGTTAACTTGACATAAACCTTGCATAGAAGATATGTGGCCATTAACAAATGCTAATAATTTTTGGTCGTCCACTTCAGTTAGCATTTCCACATTTTCCGGGAGGTATTTTTGTAAAATAGATGGTGGAGATAAGCAGTAAAAGTCTCTTAAAAAAAGTTCTTTTTCTCTATTGAAAGAACCATATAATAACTGTAAAGCTTGATTTAACCACGGATAGTCGGCAATGAATTCCCAGTTTTGGTCACGTATGACATAATATAATCTCTCTTTGATATCTCTTTCCAAACTGTTATCCAAAATCGACATGAACCTTTTTCTAATACCGATATCTTCAACACGCGTTCCTACGAGGAAAGGCTGTTCCATTCTCACGGTAATCTCTGTATTATTAAAATGCTCCTGGTCAAATAGCTTCAAGACAATTTCATAGAATAATTTTGACAAAGAAGGTTCCCCTCTAATTTCAAAAGCAAGCATTTTGGTCAAAATAGCTGCTTTTTCTTTGACTGTTGGAAATATTTCGGTGTTAAATATCCAACTTCTGGACATATTGACAATTTTCCTCAAGAAACTTTGATCCATGGAGTGATCAATCAACAGTGCCACAGTAGAAAGAAAAGGGCGACGGGAATCACCTAACAATGACACCTTCAGAGATAACATATATAAAACTTTTTCTAAAAGCTTGGTTGTAATTTTCGCCTCTTCCAAAGCCATTGCATCTTTCGGTTGAGAAATACTTAAGTGATCTTTGCACAATTTGCTGAATGTCTTCATTAAAGGTGTTAGCAGTGGTACGATATTGTCTGGGAAATTCATGAAAACCACCCATGCTAATGTTACACCTGCTGTGACAGATGAAGTTTCCTGAAGATCTTGAGTAATGACAGATATTAACATTTGGAGAAACGTTTTCCCGGAACTCTCCTCTTCCGCTACCACTGAAATACCTTGAACTTTTATTGCTTTCATGATTACCTGTAACACTTTTTGAAGGGCCTCCTGCACATCGTGATGATCGGATTTGATACATTTTTCCAGAAGATTTTGTATAGTAGGCAAACATTCCATTATCCATTCCTTTGTCTTATTCTTGAAAAATACGTATAGCACATCTAGCGCATTCATACAATAGTAAAGAATATTCTCGGAATCAAGGTCTTGGAAAATTAAGAACTTTTCGAAGTACACTAACTTAACATTGACATTTGTCCAGTGTTTATCTGAGATCAACTCCGACAAAATATTAATAGCTTTTAATCCCAATTCTGTTTCTATAGCGCGGTGATTACTTGCACAAACATATCTTATTAAGAACGCCGTACAAGCTTCGCGTAAGTGTAAGGATATAGGGGAATTATTATCTGCATCCACAATGATTGCGGTTGTATCCGATTCAATTGGCCCGACATCATTTTTAGAATCGGTCATGACAACGTCGCCTTCGACATCAGTCTTGGTATTATTTCCATTGGTGATATCCAAGGACTTGTTTTCCCAATAAAGAATTAATGAAGCCAAATCAATAGCTAAAGTATGGCTATCGGGGCTTGAATTTGTCATGAACGTTATCTTATTCATATGATGAATAATATTTGATATGAACAAATCCCTTGAATTAAAAAACAAATCAGGATGGTTTATCAAAAATTGATATAAGATGTTGTTTTGACTAGAGGAGTTTTCTACCATCACCCTTTTCACCCAGTTAATCCATGTGTCAGGAGTTCCAGCCGCATTCATACGCTCGTGGAGAACAGGAGTAAGGACGTCCAACGATTGTTTAACTAAGTACCTAGCTTCAACGTGCGAGGAACGCAGTAAAGCAACAAAGACTTGGGTGACAACCTTGATAGGAAAATCAAATTTAGATATGAAATATGATGTTACCAAATAAGCAGACTGTTTGATTAGAGTATCTTCGAGTTTGATAAAGTTCCAACAAAACTTTATTATATCTTTCTTTATTTCGGCTATGATATCTGGATCTGCTTTAATAAAAATTGCTGACAGTTGCAAGAGTTCAAAGCGAAATAGATCATGATGATCGACAACATCATGTGCTAAAATTGCGTTTGAATTTTTCCAGATTTTATCGTGGAGTAGTTCTATCCATTTGGGTTTTTTGTCGTCCACAAGAAAGTTTTTCAGAGATCCGACGGTGGCAACTTCATATATCAAAGAGAAATTCAAAACATTTTTTAGTACAAATATTTTAGCATCCAAACACCTGTCTGATATAGCGAAAACTATCGCATCATTGATGAAATTATTCTGCTCTTCTTTATTTGAAGTTGTTATTATATTACGGAATATAAACTTCTTTAGGGGATACGAGGCTTTGATACCATTCAGGAAGGAAAAATCAATGAAGTCTAAAAGCAAAAAATTTTGATTTCTTTCCGATAATTCGGTGTATCGCAGATAAAGATTTTGGAACTTCTCAATACTTTGATTTAGTTGTAGGTGATCGATATAGAATGAGTTTTCTTTTATAGTTTTCAAAGTCAGTTTTAGCATATCTTTCAGTTTCAAAACCATATCGCCTTTTTCTTTCAACCAATTATCTCCGTTTGTGCTCACCATCGTATCGAATAGATCTATCATATTGGTGAAAAAACTAACAACACGCACTTGATTCTTTGGTATATTGGATATGTAGAAGTCATAAAAGTTATCGAGTTCCCTCTCAAAATCTGCAGCAAGATCCTTTGCCTCTGGCCTTTGGATAATATTACACATGAAAAGAACTAATTGCCTTAATGTCATATTTTTCTTGAAATATTCCGTTACAGGAACATGAAAACGGTTCAAGTACTTGGCTAATGGCGTACGAAATGGTGAATCTAATTGAAGACGTAGCTTTCTCTCTAGAAGCATAACTTTGAGTAACAAGTCATTCAAGAACATATCAGCCTGCGGCGGAAGCAGATGAAAAATGTTGATAATGCTTATAATTATTTTGGTCGGCATTTGCTCCACTAAATCTTGGCCAAACAATGTGTCAAGAACTTCGACACGGCACCATGCACTGAGATGATCTAGTAATTTTCTTCCAATTTCCACTTTGAAGTAAGCAATCAATAATTCAAGCAGCTTCGATAAAGCGTCTAAACCGGGAACCGTCAGTTTTTGATGGTCAGATAAATTCATTAGTAATGGTTTTAGCCCATTTTGAAGTAACTCTTTCGGCAATTTAGAATTTTCTGCCAGAGACTCCTTCAGAGCTTCATATGTAGTATTAATGATTTCCGGTGACGTTTTGAGCATTGTCTTGAAAAAGACGGCTAAAATACGAATTCTTATGTTTCCCTGTTGCGCCGTGGCGAATTCTTCATTTTTGAGAGCAATGGCAAGCAACTTTATGCAAGCTATCCTTAATTGTACTAACTGCTCAGAAGTACTATATTCGGTTGTTTTCTGAATATTTGTAGAAAGAGATTCATCTTCTGCATCCGCCAAAACAATAGACTCTTGTAGTAATCTAAATAATTCTTCATTAAATGTTAAAAAAGTGTTTGGTAAGCTTAGGCAGAATGTGATAGCATCAACATTACCAATTTGCATGGTAAATGGTAATGCCCTCAAAGGTTTTGCAAATATTGGTGACAAAAGAAATTGTTTGGAGTGGTCCATCAATTTTACCACGGAAATTCCAGTAAGATTTGAAATTGTGTGTAAAGATTTTTGGCAAGCATTCCTTACTTTCGCATTTGCGTTACTTAATTCGCATACAATATCAGTCAACGTGTTTTCTAGAACTTTGTTGCCCAAATCTTCTTCTTTTACATCCGCGAAAGTAATGCCCAACAGATCTATTAGTAATTTCTCGGCATTATCTGTTATAGCTGAGGGAGCCTCGCTTTGAGTGTCTTTCAATACAAACAGTAGTCCATTTGCTAGGTTATACTGGTATTTTTTTAGGAAAACTGAGGACGACTTGACATTGTCAATCAAGACTTTTATACCCAACACACCGCCCCTTTTGTTATAATATGTTTCATCGTAACACAAATGGATGAATTGTTTAGCCAATTCCGGTATGAGCGAATGACTTAAAGCTAGTTCTTCTCCGTATATCAGACAACTCTTTTCATATATTCTCTCGTAGGCCAAAATACCTACTTCACGAACTTCTGGAATATAATATGAAAGGGCAAAGGGAATAGCATCCAAAATCAATGAGCTGTCCAACATGAAATCTGGGTTCTTCAAATCAATATTGAATGTTCCGTTATAGTTTCTTTTGTTCAGTAAAGTAGTATTGACTTGTAATAGACAAAAATGATCCAACAGATTATTTAGGAGAGTCACTGCTTCATCTTTTAGCTCTTCAATCGAAGTTGCGTAGAAAACGCTCTCCAGTAACCTCAAGAACAAACTTTCTTGATTCGAAAAGTCTCTTTTGTTTACAGTCGGTTCAAAATCGAAGTTTTTTTTCAATTCAATCTTCTCTAGCTTAATGGAATTCACTGCCGTCCTCAATAATTCTGTGTAATTTTTAGGAAATTCTGCAGATGACTTAGTCATTAATAGCAGTACAAAAGTTAGATATTTGTAAGCACTTTTCTTATAGTGAATATCGCTCTTGTAGCTTTCTAATATATCCAAAGCAGATTGGATGCCTGGTGTTATTGAGAGCGGAACCTCTTCTGGCATACCGTTAATCTTAAAATCGGCTATGACATCAATATCTAGCTCCGTTTTCTCTGTGAGATCAGTTGGTGGTTTCAAAAATTGACGGTTTCTACCTCCTAACTTTCCCAATATTCTGACCACATTATGACTGATGGCATGATTAAATGGTTGAGGTTGTAAAAGATTAAATAAGGCCTTCGAAACGTCATCGATTACAGGTTCAATTATTGGATCAAAATACTCGGCGGTCAGATTATCAATACACAGTTCTAATGTTCTCAAACCTTGTGAAACGAGATCTGGATACTGCTGCAATGCAAATACTAATGGCTTCATCAGATATGGCAGGTAAGGAGCTAGGACGCTCAAACGAACCGGTACGGTAATGCATAGTTCCACATAAAGTTCTCTCTCATGAGGTAACCTTGCAGTAAGTATCATTTGGTTCAAGGATTGTAGCAATACTTGTAGTATGGGCTTGATCGATCTATATAGGTTCTCGAACCTACCACCGCCTATACTTCTAAAGAGGGTTCTAATGAGATAAAAATAGACTAAAGGCTCTTCCGCAGTAGTGGAGTACTTTAGAGAGTTCAAGATTAGATCATTCAAGTGTGGGAGAAGAACGACCTCATTTATATTTGGAAAGAGGTTAACAGACATAAAGGATAATTTGAAAAGTCGTATTAGAATGTTGGAAGTGTTGAAATCAACGTTTCCTAAATCCTTTAATTTGCCATTCAAGAACCTTAAAAGAATACCAGCGAAATTTGGAGATGTTATTTCACTTGTTAAAAATGATTGGGCAACATGTAACAATCCTGAATCCTCTAACATTCTTTCATAGACGAATGGCAGTTCCTGCTCAATTATTTCGTTAAAGGTGGCATTATCCATTTGCATGAACATAAATGCCAAGTAGTCCATTAATTCACGGGCATCCTTAGTAGCTGAGACTGGCAAACTGGGCATTGATATGTCGAAATGTTTCTTCGTTAGCGTAGGAGATAGCCTCACGTTGTGATCTTTGAAAAACTTTAAACCAATAATGCACTCATGGAATAGATCTTTGAAAACAATAACCTCTTCATACGAAAATACTCTAGACACAGACGCCCATAATTTAGGATTGGCAACCGTATATTCATTGGGTGGCGGATTAAAGACCTTTAAGTCATGAATTATTGTTTTCAAGAAAGACATTAATGTTCTGTACAAGTAAAAGGCGTCTTTGATAGGATCATTTGTTGGTGTGGGCAGTAATAATATTGGAGCATAGTTTTTTATGTCGAACATTTCAATGACATTCTCCTCTTCGGGAGCTTCTGTAATTTCAGCCTCTGATTTTCTATCGTCATTTTCTTGCTCAAGTTGTGGTATCAAGTTGTCGTCATCAGATTGCTCAAGCACCTTTTTCATAAATTCCTCGCTCTCTTTTTCATTATTCTGTATAGAATTTTTGAGTTTTTCTGCTTTCTCTTTTTTAGTCGTTTCATATTTGCCATAATACTTCATTATTGTTTCGTGCTGTCTGTTAAGGGTCTTAAATCTATTCATATATGAGTCAATGATGATCATTAGTAATTTCTTGGCCCTGGGCGCTTCTTGTGGGTTCTCCTTGCCCAATTTTAATATTCTTTCCACTAAATTAAGCAGCAATTTTGCACTCATGATTTGAACGGTCAAAGCTAATGACTCATCCAACAAATATCCGGTGTAAATCTTTATGGTTTTTTCGATTTCACTCAGTCGTAATTCAGACCTAATGTTATGGATGAAATCTGCTACCGTACTATAAGCCAGCGGCCTCAATGTTTCGTGCATAGTAAAACCGTTCCCAATAAGTATACGCTCATCGAATAAATAGTCTAGTTTCGGCAAAAAGAGTTTTTTATAGTTTGTGGATAGGATATGTCTGGTCGCATGTAAAAGTTCTTTTCTTGCAGATGATAGTTCAGAGGGGCAATCTTGTAGGAGTCTAATAATCAAGTCTGGGACAAAATTGACATATTCTTGTAAAAATTCAGGAGCATAACCCCTGATGAACACATAGGCCAAGAAGGAGGTGGCTTTGATTTGGGCCAATATGAAATCACAGTAAGCTGGCCTATTGGTGATCTCTAATGAGATAGAAGTGAAATGTTCTCCACGAGATTCTGCTTGTTCCCTCGCCTCTTGTTGTTGTTTGATTTGTATATTTAACAGATCCATTATCAGAGGGGTAAATTCTGGTAACGAAGTACTGGTTAACTGCTTGTAAGATGAATATAGAGTGACCATTGTTATAGGGCATTCTGAGAGAATTTTGAAAGAAAACATAGACGATCTCAACCCATTTGATGAGTTGGAGTTTTCAAATCTTGGCTCAGTAGATGATTGCTTCAATGGGAAGTCTTTATCTTCGTCACTTTTAGAGAGTTCATCAAGTAGTTCGTCCTCCTGAGATTGTTTTGGTGAATCCAAATCATCAACTTGTACCTTTCCACTTTCATAAAATGTTTGATTGATAAGAGTTGGTGTATTTTTATAAATCTGGATAATTATCCGTATGAATGAATCAAGCTTATCTTGTAAAACTGATTTGAATGATTTGAAAAGCGTCGTTAACACTTTCATACATAGTATACCATTTTCCTCATTCTCATTTGGCAGGATCGAAAGTAAAAATTCAAGCACCTCCATTGCGTATGGTTGAAAGGTTTGGTTCATAAGACATCTATTGAAAATATCAAGCATAGAATTTCTTAGCTTTTGTTCCGGCGAATATGCATCGAATGAAATGGGCACTTCCTTCAGTTGATTGAGGAGTAAAGATACCACAGCCTGTAAGAAAAAATGGTAGTCCTCGGGAGAATTTAGTAGTTCCATTATATCGTACAGCTCTGATAGGGTAGAATACCTTGATTGTAAAGTTGCATCAGCATCGCGAAACCTACTGGCGAATTGCTCGATTTGTTCCGTGAGCGGCATTGGCAAAAAATAATTCTTAGCGTAAAATATGGAAATGTCGTGGGGAGAACCTTCTTAGGTTGTGCTCTTCTTTGTATAATTCCGTGCGATTTCTATGATATTGTTGGTGTTGTTTATTGAAATACAGTTTGAAAGGCTGCTAAGGAAAAAAAACAATTCTTGGAACTTTTTTTCAGTTTGACCTGGAAAGGCGTCCAATCACGTGACCACTTACCTAATTGGGAAACAGACAAATGCTTAATGGGAAACCTTTCAGGCAGAATTATCCAGCTTAATTCTTGTAAAATCCCAAGTCCAATAAGGCGTAAATTATGTTGTTCCGGAACTATATGTTTATTGTGCTTTATTTGCGTCAACAATCTCAGCGCCACCGCAATGACAGTCAAAGGGCATAAAATGGATTTCGTTTCAAAGTATACTTCCTTGCGTATGATAATTACCACTGTACACCAGTTCGGGAAAGCTGACTATTGTTATTTCAAACAAAGAACTACACCAATTTGACCAGTTTACGCCGGTCTGTTTACAGGACAGATCAACGGCGGCTAAAAGTGTACCGATTCGTTTTTGATTTTATTTGGTTTTCTGTTGATGCTTTCCGTGTATAATGCGAAAAAAAAAAAGCATTTCTCTTTCGTTTCGCCCAGCACGGGAACGATCAAACTGAAAGTCTGGATGGAAAAAACCAAAAAAAAACCTTAGAAAAATAAATAAATAAAAAACACGTAGACTATATTTGCTTGAATCTAATGTAGTTGAATCGGGGCTTGAAATCGAAGAAAATCGTCGATTTTTTTAGCATTGATAAGGAGGCCATTTGCAGGAGAAGACCAGATCATCATGTCTCAGCAAAATATTCTGTCCGCTAGTGTTTCAGCGCTCTCTCTTAATGACCCCGCTGGGCACACAGGCGGAGCGTCTTCCAAAAAGAGCAGAAGACCTCATAGGGCATACCACAACTTTTCCTCGGGCACTGTTCCTACTCTGGGTAATTCACCTTATACTACACCTCAATTGAACCAGCAGGATGGGTTCCAACAACCTCAAGCTTTTACTCCTAAGCAGTTTGGTGGCCCTGGCTTTAAGAACGGTTCAGGATCCGTTATGTCTACACCTGTAATGGTGAGCCAAGAGCAATTTGGGGTAAGCGAAGCCTCTTCACCTTATGGCCAGTCTATTTCTGATATGAGGATACCTCAACCGACTTCTCATATTGTTCCAACTCAGAGATTTGAGGATCAAGCACAGTATCTACAACGATCTTTTGAGACTTGTAGAGATTCCGTGCCTCCTCTGCCCACAACACAATTTTATTGTGTTGATCAAGGTTCGTGCGATCCACATTTGATGAGTTTGTCCATGTATAATGTTCCCGAGAGTGAACACTTGAGGGCCGCCACCAAGTTACCACTCGGAGTAACCATCCAGCCGTTTTCTACTTTGACACCAAATGATACTGAAGTTCCTACCATTCCGTTACCAATGGATGGTACACCTTTGCGCTGTAGACGTTGTCGTGCCTATGCGAACCCTAAATTTCAGTTCACTTATGATTCAAGCGTCGTTTGTAACATTTGTAGGGTTAAGATGCAAGTTCCAGCAGAACACTTTGCACCCATGGGACCCAATGGGCAAAGGAGTGATATGAACGAAAAATTGGAACTTTTGAAAGGAACTGTTGATTTCTTGGTGCCCAGTGTTTACAATGCTATTCAAAAGAAAGAACCTTTACCGTTGCATTACGTGTTTTTGATTGACGTTTCATTATTAGCCAACGAAAATGGAAGTTCCTTAGCCACGGTGGAAGGTGTCAGATCATGTATTGAGTATATTGCAGATTTCCAGCCAAATTGTGAAGTAGCTATAATTGTTTATGACAATAAGCTGAGATTTTTCAATCTAAGACCGGAGTTAGATAACGCCCAAGAATACATTGTCGGTGAATTGGACGACGTTTTCTTGCCGTTTTACACTGGATTATTTGTCAAACCTGGCAACTCGATGAGAATCATCAATGACACTTTGATAAAAATTAGTGGCTATATTTCTACCGATAAATATAGTCATGTGCCACAGATTTGTTATGGTTCTGCTCTCCAAGCCGCAAAATTAGCATTGGATACTGTAACTGGTGGTCAAGGTGGTAAGATTATCTGTTCTTTAAATAGTCTACCAACGATTGGTAATGGTAATTTATCATTGAAAAGAGACAATGCACACATTTCTCATGTTAAATGTGAAAATGGATTTTACAAGAAGTTGGCGTCAGATTTTTTGAAGTCTTACATTTCTTTGGATTTATATGTGACCAATGCAGGATTTATCGATATGGCTACTGTGGGCCACCCAGTAGAAATGACATCCGGTATTTTGAAATATTACCCACATTTTCAACAGGAGGTGGATGCGTTCACATTGGTCAACGACATGGTGGCAAATGTCTCCAATATTGTCGGGTACCAAGCCTTATTAAAGGTACGTTGCTCCACTGGGTTATCTGTGGAACAATATTACTGTGATTCGTCTGATAACACTGATCATGATCCAATCATTCCAGTATTGACTAGAGATACCACTTTAGATGTTCTGCTTAAATACGATAGTAAAATCAAAGCAGGGACCGACGTTCATTTTCAAACGGCATTGTTATATACTGACATCGATGGTGTTAGGAAAGTTCGCTCTATCAATACATCAGGTGCGGTATCTAATAACATTTGTGAAATCTTCAAGTTCATAAACCAGAACCCTGTTATGAGAATAATGATCAAGGATGTTATCAGGACTCTGGGTGACTGTGATTTTGTAAAGATTAGGAGATGGATTGATAATAAGATGGTCGAAATATTGACTCAGTACAGGGGGTTGGTCAGCAGTAATTCATCTACACAATTGATACTGCCCGATTCTATAAAGACATTGCCGGCGTACATGTTAGCATTTGAAAAAAGCCAATTGATGAGGCCAAATGCCCAAAGTACTCGTGGCAACGGGCGAATTTACGATTTATTGAAGTATGATTCATTGAACTCTGCACAACTCTGCTATAAACTTTACCCACAAATCATACCATTCCATGTATTATTGGAAGAAACTGATTTGACCTTTTATGATGCCAACGATAAATTATTACAAATTAATTCTGATTCCATCAACAACCTATCTGTAAGATCCTCCCACTCCAGTTTCATTAATGGTGGTTGCTACATGATTTTCCAAGGTGACACTATTTATCTATGGTTTAATGAGAATACCAATAGAATGCTCTTACAAGATTTGTTATCAGTAGATGAATCCTTACCCATCAGTCAAATTTCGCTCTTTAGTGGGTCGTTGCCCGAGACGGGCACAAGCATCAATCAAAAGGCATCGAATGTTATTAAGAACTGGCAACAGACGGTCAACAAGTCTTCACTACCTTTGGTATTATTAAGGCCTAACGTCGACCAATATTACAGTAGTGTAATAAGCCAACTGCTTTGCGAGGACAAGACCGATAACAGAATTGAATCATATGACAATTATTTGGTGATAATGCATAAGAAAATTCAAGAAAGGCTTCAAAAGGACGATTTCATTAAAGTCTCCGCCGCAGCTACTCATGAAAATATTCACCAAAAATTTGTACAATTTTGAACACACTTGAAGAAACTGTGTGCGTGTTCGCCGAAAACTGAAAGCACATGATATATATTTGTGGCTGTGTCCGATGCAGTTCGTATATCTATTAATAAATAACTAGGTATTTAGATGAATGAATAGACTGATGTGATAGTGATCTAATGCGTTGGCACTATTGTGCTTTTTTGTTTCACCTGCGCCTCCTCTAAAAGGAAGGCGCCGATCAAGGGGATGCAGGCGAAAATGTTTTTGGGTTCGCGGTTACGGCGGGGTCCAGCCACAGAAGGGCCCTCGGCAGCGAAGCGCGATGATGCTGATAAACTGCCAAAAAAAAAGAGGTAATGTGCGAAACGAAAGTATAGAAAGGGTGTGAATTTACGTGGGTTAAATTCCATAATAATAGTGATAAAAGATTGTAGCTTGTTTTTTTTTTTTTTATCTTTCTTTTATTCTTGGCTTTCTTTTGCTGTTCTTTCACAAATACTACATTGAACTTCAGAAACAAGTTTCGAAAGATTATTATATTGAATAAAGGAGAACAAAATGAATCAAGCAGGCAGAAGCATTGGAGGTTCTCGGAACGGGGCGAATACCGTAGTCAACCCATTCAGAAATTCGCCTTCCGATGACAGAGTGCCAAGCAGGGACGAGACGCCTAGAAGCTACAAGTATGTTCAGATAATAAGGACTTAATTTTGCGCTGACGACGTTAGAATCACGGCTCTTCTAAGTATACTAACAGACTATTTTTTTTTCTTTTCTTCTCAACACTGGCTGGGAAGAATTCATTGTTGTCTATAGTAACCCATTTTTCAATGAGGACGACAATATCAGGTCGCACAAAAGTAGTGTTCCCAATCAAAGACAGGAAAGGCTACCATCGTATGAGGAAGCTGCGGGGACATTGAAACAGCAAGCTCCATATCCGAAAGAAAAGAAACACAGTAGTAGTTCAAGTGTTCATCAACACAGTCACCGTCATCGCCGTTCACCACACAGCCATAAGGATAGGGATAAGCAAAAGAGCAAGAGCAGGAGTAAGGTTAAACCGCCAAAAAATGTGGATACTATTGATAAGATGGATGTAACAGGGCTGTTCGGCGGATCTTTCCATCACGATGGCCCCTTCGATGCATGTACTCCACAAAGGAATAAGGACAACAAGGTAGCACCCGTACTGGCGTTCCCAGCAGACGGTCCAAACAATACTGTCGGCGGTGGCTCAAGCAAGAAGTCTACCCTGGATGAGGTATTTGGCAGGGAAACAGTAGACGATGATTCTGGGACGTGGAAGACGCTGCAAGATAGAGCATATTTATTTAATAAGGCTAATTCCAGCACCTCTACCCTGGATGCGATTAAACCAAACACAAAAAATATTACGCAATTTGACTCCAAGATGAAAACAGAGCTTGTCCATGGGCCCACAACGATGGGTCTAGGCTCTACAACGTTTCTGGATGGGGCGCCAGCATCATCCGCAGCCATAAAGCAAGATGTTATCAAGCATGCACAAGAATCTCGTAGGAAAAATAGCGTATCAAGAAAGAAATCCCTTCCTTCAAGGAGGCACTTACAGGTGGGCAGCAATAATTTAAAACTGGTGAAAACACATAGTGGACATTTGGAGCAGATGGATGCGAATGACAACGCCACTGCTGTTGCTACCACCGCTACTCGCGGAAGCGGCTACGACGATGTCGTAAAAAAAGAAAATACTGGGAACAAACTGCTTAGAAGAGTGAAAAGCCTGAAAACGGCTAGGAGAACCTAATCCATGCTTTTTTCCCCGGTTCTTTTTCTCAATGCACTACTTTTTGGTTTATTTACTTTATATAGCAATACTTCCGTTTATTTATTCTATTCTACTATCCCTTTTTTCTGTAGTCTTGTTTGAGAATTTAGTTGCTTGGCAGGCAACTTTACTCAATTTCTTGTTTTGTTTAACCGGCTTCACTTTGCATTTGCACCTAACTGTATATCCGATCGAATCTCTCTTGATAATTTTGCCATTATCCCCATTTTCCCCCCAATCCCGGAGAATATATGAAAAGCTCCCTGGCAACTCATAAGGAATGTGAAATTTTCCCAACAAAAAGTAAAGAAAGTAAAACTACAACGAAATAGATACTCACCGCAAGTTTAACCCATACACACCCGCTTAAAAACTGCATGACTTATCACCTCTCGGATTAAGGGATACGTGCGTGCTCTGTGCAACGTTTTCTGGGACGTTGATCTACATTCCCCGTGGCTGTGCAGTTTAGGGGAGAGTTACTAATACTACCTTGGTTCTCACTTAATGCGTTGGAACAGTATACCAGATTTCAGATTTTGGTACTGTGGATAAGTAAATGGAAAGTAATTACAGTGGTGTCTCTAGGATTGATAGCAGTGGTTATGGGTTAATTATTTTAGGGGCACGGAGTAAAGAAGAAAGGAAGGGCCAGAACTGATACTTGAAGCTTACTTTCTTTTTGCTTCCAGGTATAAAGGAGCCTCCTACTTGTTTCTTTTCAGGCGTTTTCGAACGAGTTTTCTTTTGAGGAGGTGACAGTGGTAAAATATATTGAGTAATTCATCTATATATAACATATTCAAACAAGCTTTTCGCCTTACTTTTCCGTTTTAACTCTTTAGGACTGGCAAACTATTAGTATTAGCTGTAAAAAAAACAATAAAAAAGAAACTATAGGCAAAGGATGTCGGAACCTGGAAATTCTCGCCAAGCCCCCTTGGAGGGGTCTGCTACTGTGAGCACAAACTCTAACTCCTACAACGAGAAATCAGGGAACTCAACCGCTCCTGGCACCGCCGGTTACAACAATGATCTTCCACAGGTTAAGCCCGTATCAAGCTACGTTTCTCACGAAGGTCCTCCTAAGGACGAACTGGAAGAGCTGCAGAAGGAGGTTGACAATCAGCTAGAATCCAAGTCCAAGTCAGATTTACTGTTCGTGTCCATCTGCTGTTTGATGGTTGCTTTTGGTGGGTTCGTCTTTGGATGGGATACTGGTACGATTTCTGGTTTTGTCAGGCAAACCGACTTCATCAGGCGGTTTGGTAGCACGCGTGCAGATGGTACAAGCTATCTTTCTGATGTCAGGACTGGTTTGATGGTTTCTATTTTCAATATCGGTTGTGCCATCGGAGGTATAGTTTTGTCCAGGCTCGGTGACATGTATGGGCGTAAGATTGGTCTGATGAGTGTTGTTGTCATCTATTCGGTTGGTATCATCATTCAAATTGCATCCATCGACAAATGGTACCAATATTTCATTGGTAGAATTATCTCAGGTCTGGGTGTTGGTGGTATCACGGTTTTGGCACCTATGCTAATTTCTGAGGTGTCTCCAAAACAGTTGCGTGGTACTTTAGTTTCTTGTTACCAGTTAATGATCACTTTCGGTATCTTTTTGGGTTACTGTACTAATTTTGGTACTAAGAATTACTCAAACTCCGTTCAGTGGAGAGTTCCGTTAGGATTATGTTTTGCATGGTCCATTTTTATGATTGTGGGCATGTCATTTGTTCCTGAATCCCCACGTTATCTGGTAGAGGTTGGTAAAATGGAGGAGGCCAAGCGGTCTTTAGCAAGAGCCAACAAGACCAGTGAAGACTCTCCTTTAGTTACTCTAGAAATGGAAAATTACCAGTCCTCCATTGAAGCTGAAAGGTTGGCGGGCTCTGCATCTTGGAGTGAATTGGTTACTGGTAAACCCCAAATGTTTAGACGTACACTAATGGGTATGATGATTCAATCTCTACAACAATTGACTGGTGACAACTACTTCTTTTATTATGGTACTACGATTTTCCAAGCTGTTGGTTTAGAGGATTCATTTGAAACTGCCATTGTTCTAGGTGTTGTTAACTTTGTTTCTACTTTCTTCTCATTGTATACCGTTGACCGGTTCGGTCGTCGTAATTGCCTACTATGGGGTTGTATTGGTATGATTTGTTGCTATGTTGTCTATGCCTCTGTTGGTGTTACCAGACTATGGCCAAACGGTCAAGATCAGCCATCTTCAAAAGGTGCAGGTAACTGTATGATTGTTTTTGCATGTTTCTATATTTTCTGTTTTGCTACTACTTGGGCCCCTGTTGCCTACGTCCTTATCTCTGAATCGTATCCTTTAAGAGTTCGTGGGAAAGCAATGTCGATTGCCAGTGCATGTAACTGGATTTGGGGCTTCTTGATCAGTTTTTTCACCCCATTTATTACATCAGCAATTAATTTCTACTACGGGTATGTCTTCATGGGTTGTATGGTGTTCGCATACTTTTATGTGTTCTTTTTTGTTCCAGAGACTAAAGGCTTAACATTAGAAGAAGTCAATGAAATGTATGAAGAGCATGTTTTACCTTGGAAATCTAGTCAGTGGATTCCGCCTTCTAGAAGAAGTGCAGACTATGATCTGGATGCCACTAGAACCGATCCTAGACCATTCTATAAGAGAATGTTTACTAAAGGAAAGTAATCTTATTGTGATGGGTTTATTGCTGTCCCACACCTGCATTTTTTAATGTAAACGCCTTTCCTACAATTTTCAACTTTAATCGATTTCGTTCATATATTATGCACTTTACAGTACAATCATATGCAGAAAATTTTTGATTTTGGTGGTTAATGATGCTATCTGCTGATCGTTGAACTCGACCAACTAATGTGTTTAGCTGATGACTCCGAGGATTACGATGTTTTTTTGTTCAAGTTCTTATTTCAATTTTCAATCTTAATCAAACAGCAAGAAGAATTCTAAAGCCGATTAAAAATAAATAGAGTTGCTTGTATCCTGATCCTGCCTGCCTTTTTTGCCTACCTTGTATAGTCTGTATACTTTCTCTTGTTATATAAATAACGTGCTGTTCGTTCGTACTTCATTAGACACCTTTGTCAATGCAACACAGAAAGAGAAGCATGAAACTGAAACCCGGCAGACGTAGATGTAGGTGAGAAGAAAACAAGTGCCTCCATTCCTTTTTCCACATTTTTTTTTTTGAGCTAAATAATATCAAGGAGAAAAAGTCTACCCCATGTTGATTGGAACTGCACGGTATAATACCATATGCTTTACTATAGGCTCCGCCACCCCAGCCTTTTGGGGCCAAAAGCTTCAGAGTCTTAGTAAACAGAAAATGCCCAGCTTCTCTTTACCATTTTGGCTCTGTCATGGTTCTCTTTTGGCCTTCTCACAGGAAATGTGTGGTCAACTATTTTTGCGCAGCATTCAAGAATAATTTAGGGAAAATTTCATTGCTCCGAAAAACCCCACAGAGCACCGCTTCCGTGCCATATATGGAATATTCATTTTCAAGTAGAAAGGAATTTTTCCTTTGATTTTTCCTTCGACCGGAAATTTTTTATTTTCCGAGTTTTTTTTTTTTATTTTTCCAATTGCGGAGGAAGTTATTCCTTTTCTAAACGCGCTGCAAAAAAAACCTTACTTTGTGTCGAGCGTTCTTCTTCTGACCTGAAAAAAGTAGATGATGGATGATGTTGTGGGAGTCGCAGGAAAAAATGAAAACCTGATTCTTCAAATTTTCTAGTGGTAAATTAGGGTGCAAGGTTTTTACGGCATACATGTTCATGCAAAAAACGGCAATATTTTAGGTCTCGAAACTAAGAAAAATAAAAAAAAAGTCTTGGCTTCTAGAGTTTTTCCGAGACGGCGTGGGCAGGGATGCCGCACGCATAGTTTCGAATTATCTTTGCTTTCTGATGGCATATGGACTATAGGAATTATAAAAGAATCCTCCTCGATTTTTCTTGATAGAAGTAGGCAATCACTAAGCACATTTTTTGAAAGAAAGGAAGCTCGGACTTTCCACCGTAATTTCAAGAAATCGATTATTACCTTATACTCTTGACCTACTCCTCGAAAGGATCAGGTTGCTGTCCATGACGAAAGATGCAAAGGGCCAAAAGTTTTTCCGAAACAACCCTGTACTTTTCTTTTTTTCGCGAGAAGACTAGTGAACAAGCGCACAGGATCTAATACGTAATGGAAACTCGGAAGAATTGGTGAGATAAATGCTTGAGAGCATTGCCGCGCCGATCTTTTACCATGCGTCTGATATGAAAAATACCGTGCTGACAGCAGAACACCGCTCATATGACGTAGGCAAAAGATAGTAAATGTAAAGATGGTTTACTGCGACATTTGGCAGCTTTTATCCGACAAGCCAGGAAGCTCCAGCAGATGAAAATATTTCCTGACGCCCAAAGTTGCGTTCCCCTCATATTTCATTCATGCAAATTAGCTTACTGGAATTATATATAAAGGAAAGAAAGATGTCCATAAATAATCTCGACTGGGGCTTCTTGATTATCACCACCTTTGCCTCTTGAAGAAAATATATCATCAACAAAGTTGATAAACATTAAAGTATGAATTCAACTCCAGATTTAATAACACCACAAAAATCCAATTCTTCTGAAACATATGATTTGGAGTCAGGTCGTTCGAAGGCCGTAAACACCCCAGATGGCAAAAACGAAAGCTTTCACGACAACCTGAGCGAAAATCAGACACAACCTGCTGTTTCTCCCCCAAACACTGGTAAGGGTGCCTATGTAATGGTTTCCATCTGTTGTGTTATGGTTGCTTTCGGTGGTTTCATTTTCGGATGGGATACCGGTACCATTTCTGGTTTTGTCGCCCAGAAAGATTTCTTGAAAAGATTCGGTATGAAGCACCACGATGGTAGCCATTACTTATCTAAGGTTAGAACTGGTTTGATTGTATCCATTTTCAACATTGGTTGTGCCATTGGTGGTATCGTCTTATCTAAATTAGGTGACATGTATGGTCGTAGGATCGGTTTAATTGTCGTTGTCGTGATCTATACTATTGGTATTATAATTCAAATTGCATCCATCGACAAATGGTACCAATATTTCATTGGTAGAATTATCTCAGGTCTAGGTGTTGGTGGTATCACTGTTTTGTCTCCTATGTTGATATCGGAAGTCGCTCCCAGTGAGATGAGGGGCACCTTAGTCTCATGTTATCAAGTCATGATTACCTTGGGTATTTTCTTGGGTTACTGCACCAATTTCGGTACCAAGAATTACTCTAACTCCGTTCAATGGAGGGTTCCATTGGGCCTATGTTTTGCATGGGCCATATTTATGGTTGCAGGTATGTTGTTTGTTCCAGAATCGCCACGTTATTTGATTGAAGCAGGTAGAATTGACGAAGCTAGAGCTTCTCTTGCCAAGGTTAACAAATGTCCGCCCGATCATCCATTCGTTCAATATGAGTTAGAAACTATCGAAGCTAGTGTTGAAGAAATGAAAGCTGCTGGTACTGCCTCATGGGGTGAGTTATTCACTGGTAAACCAGCTATGCTTCAACGTACCATGATGGGTATCATGATCCAATCTCTACAACAATTGACTGGTGATAACTACTTTTTCTACTACGGTACTATTGTTTTCCAGGCTGTTGGTTTAAGTGATTCTTTCGAGACTTCCATTGTCTTTGGTGTCGTTAATTTCTTCTCCACTTGTTGTTCTTTATACACAGTCGACCGTTTTGGCCGTCGTAACTGTTTGATGTGGGGTGCTGTTGGTATGATCTGCTGTTATGTTGTTTACGCTTCCGTCGGTGTTACTAGGTTGTGGCCAAATGGTCAAGATAACGGTTCATCCAAAGGTGCCGGTAATTGTATGATCTGTTTCGCCTGTTTCTATATTTTCTGTTTTGCTACTACCTGGGCTCCAATCGCTTACGTCGTCATTTCGGAATGTTTCCCATTGAGAGTCAAATCTAAGTGTATGTCTGTTTCCAGCGCTGCTAACTGGATCTGGGGTTTCTTGATTAGTTTTTTTACCCCATTTATCACCAACGCCATAAACTTCTACTACGGTTATGTTTTCATGGGTTGTATGGTTTTCGCATATTTCTATGTATTTTTCTTTGTTCCAGAAACTAAAGGCTTGTCATTAGAAGAAGTTAATGATATGTACGCCGAAGGTGTTCTACCATGGAAATCAGCTTCCTGGGTTCCAGTCTCTAAGAGAGGCGCAGACTATGATGCTGATGACCTGATGCATGATGACCAACCATTTTACAAGAGCATGTTTAGTCGGAGTTAGCTAAATAAACTCTGTATGCATATTTTAATGATTTACACAATATATTTTATACTAGTGTTTGAACAAAAAGCTATTCAATTTTACGAACAGAAGATTCCTTTTTTTTAGAATTCTTGTTCTTTGAAATAAGAAGAATACTTTCGGCCGACGCTTCCAACAATAACCGGGATAGATAGAACGAACTGGTATCACAGATATGGCATCACAAATATTTTATCCAATTCAATGCTTTTATTGAGGATGTTGAGAGAATCTCTGGCAGGTTTCTGAAAGCCATCAATGCCGCCGGTCTAGACAATCTACTGATAATTTACTAGGCTAGCTAGAAGGACGAGTTTCATACAGTGACAATGAAGAGATTAATATTTTTCCGATTAGAAATGAACCTGCGATTTTCAATCATATGAATTGTCTAAGCAATTACGGGTCGGTATGAAGCGGTATCCTCTTGAGGTATAAGTTGTACTTAAAAGCCTCGAGAATCAATCCTATGATTCAAATGTCTGGATACCTAATTACCTGCAATTTTGTAGGGCACACTAAAGAGATTAATGATACATCTAAGCAATGTACCGTATGCGCGGCAAGAATATTACGTAATTTCTTCCTTTAGAAAGATTGATATACTTTTCCTCTCCAAACCCCTTACATGAGACGGTTCTAATTTATGAAATAATGGAAACCCTAGGGTTCTTTGATTCAAGGTTCAGGCCTGTGCGACGCGACTGAGACTACTCGACAGCGCTAAAGAGAAACCAAGTGTCCAAACAGGTACCCCAGATATTTTGTATCATTACGGGGGTGGGGATACACTAGTGGAAGGAGGTGGGGCATACTGTAATATTCACCTTTGAGATTTAGCTTCCAAACACGAAAACTGGAAGAAGCGTTACTCCGTTTCCCTCTCATTTTGAGCAACCTAAATATTGGGCTACAAAGTTGCGGGAATTTTGATTCGGCAGCGCGCACGCAGTATTTTCTAGCAGCACTGTGCAAGAGTAGGCTAGTCAAGACAACCTCATCCTAGGTGGTGCCAAGTTACAACCATGAAATCAGGAACAACTACGTTACAAATTTTGGTACCTGACTTCAGCTTGAATTTTCCATTTGTACCAGTATCTCTAGGCCCGCAAGAATTTTAAGTACCTCAAAATTTCTATTGGCTAAGGAATGGTGGATGAAAAGAGCCACAAGAGGAAGAGGGCTGGGCCTGCAAGCTGAAGTCAGTCTTCTGCATCAAAAATTTTTTATCAGGAACGTTTGCTTTCGTAAAATCACCTGCAGCAATCTAGCGGAAACAAGGAAGAGGAATATCCGAGTCAGTTGGTTCCGGGATTTTTTGCCTAATAGGAAAAACATCACCTAGATTCGGAGCCATGTTCCGTTTTTTTTCGGTTTATCCGTTTCCTTCTGAGAAAGAATCGTACAAAATGGAAAAATAGTGTTGATATAATATTCCACATTTTTCCTGGCCTGCATCCATTTCTGAGAGAGGGTAGATATTTCCCCGAGTAGTTTTTTTCTTTCCCCCCTTCCCTTCCTCCCTTACCTAATTTCCCCCCCCAGTTTTTTTCCATGGGGCCCCATATTCCCCGCCTGCAGGAAAACTTGGGGAAGGAGGAAAAACACTTCGGATAAAAACTGCCGAGATGCCCTTCGTAGATTTAGTGGCACCATTATGGAAAATTTCAAAACTTTTTCCATCTACGCCAATTCTACAGTCTATTATCTGGCGTCAGGCAATAAGATTAAGAAACAGCGGAGGACACTCAAATTTTAACGTAACACTTTTGAGTTTATGGAGGTGGGGTGGTAATGAAAAAGTGAACTAAAATAATTTTTAAGTCAGTTGTCATTGAAAAGCTTCGAGACTGGAGAAGACGTAAACAAGAGAAAAATTTTATATAAATACCAAGTATTTTACTCACTATCCAAGATTTGATACAGCATCTTTACTCTTTAACAATAATAAAAAACCATCAAGAAAAGATATATATATTCAAAGCCTCTTTCTAAGGTTTGGTTTTGAAAACAGTTTAATAGTTAAATTTAACGAAAATGTCTGAAGAAGCTGCCTATCAAGAGGATACAGCAGTCCAAAACACTCCAGCTGATGCGTTGTCACCAGTTGAATCCGATTCTAACTCTGCTTTATCTACCCCATCTAACAAAGCTGAGAGAGATGACATGAAAGATTTTGACGAAACCCATGAAGAATCAAACAATTACGTCGAAATTCCAAAGAAGCCTGCCTCCGCATACGTTACAGTCTCCATCTGTTGTTTGATGGTTGCTTTCGGTGGTTTCGTTTTCGGTTGGGATACTGGTACCATTTCTGGTTTTGTCGCTCAAACTGACTTTATCAGAAGATTCGGTATGAAGCACCACGATGGTACTTATTATTTATCTAAGGTTAGAACTGGTTTAATTGTCTCTATTTTCAACATTGGTTGTGCCATTGGTGGTATCATCTTGGCCAGGCTAGGTGATATGTATGGTCGTAAGATGGGTTTGATTGTTGTTGTTGTTATTTACATTATCGGTATCATTATTCAAATTGCCTCTATCAACAAGTGGTATCAATATTTCATTGGTAGAATTATTTCTGGTTTAGGTGTCGGTGGTATTGCTGTCTTATCTCCTATGTTAATTTCTGAAGTGTCTCCAAAACATATCAGAGGTACTCTGGTTTCATGTTACCAACTTATGATCACCGCCGGTATCTTTTTGGGTTACTGTACTAATTTCGGTACCAAAAACTACTCTAACTCTGTTCAGTGGAGAGTTCCATTAGGTTTAGGTTTCGCTTGGGCTTTGTTTATGATTGGTGGTATGACCTTCGTTCCAGAATCTCCACGTTATTTAGTTGAAGTCGGTAAGATTGAAGAGGCTAAGCGTTCTATTGCCCTATCAAACAAGGTTAGCGCCGATGATCCAGCTGTCATGGCTGAAGTCGAAGTTGTTCAATCAGCTGTCGAAGCTGAAAAATTAGCTGGTAATGCCACCTGGGGCGAAATATTCAGTACCAAGACTAAAGTTTTCCAACGTTTAATCATGGGTGCTATGATTCAATCCCTGCAACAATTGACTGGTGATAACTACTTTTTCTATTATGGTACTACCGTTTTCACAGCTGTCGGTTTAGAAGATTCTTTCGAGACTTCTATTGTCTTGGGTATTGTCAATTTCGCATCCACTTTAGTTGGTATCTTTTTAGTCGAAAGATATGGTCGTCGTAGATGTTTATTGTGGGGTGCCGCTTCCATGGTTTGCTGTATGGTTGTGTTTGCTTCTGTTGGTGTCACAAGATTGTGGCCAAATGGTAAAAAGAATGGTTCTTCCAAGGGTGCTGGTAATTGTATGATTGTCTTCACGTGTTTCTACTTGTTCTGTTTTGCTACTACTTGGGCTCCAATTCCTTTTGTCGTCAACTCTGAAACATTCCCATTGAGAGTCAAGTCCAAGTGTATGGCTATTGCTCAAGCTTGTAACTGGATCTGGGGTTTCTTGATTGGTTTCTTCACTCCATTTATTTCTGCTGCCATTGATTTCTACTACGGTTACGTTTTCATGGGCTGTTTGGTGTTTTCCTACTTCTATGTCTTTTTCTTTGTTCCAGAAACTAAGGGTTTAACTTTGGAAGAAGTTAACACCTTATGGGAAGAAGGTGTCTTGCCATGGAAATCACCTTCCTGGGTTCCACCAAGCAGAAGAAATGCTGATTATAATGCTGAAGAGTTAGCAGAGGATGACCAACCTTTCTTCAAAAAGATGTTCGGAAGAAAGTAGGTCAATTAACTAAATAATATAGACTCTCCTTTTAGAGGGAAGAAAAATAGAATTGATCTTTAATTTTTAACGCTTTATGAACTATATGTATATGATTTAATAGTTTTACGAATAATACTTTATTGAACTATAGTTTTGAATTTTTCATTACTCAAATTTCATATTTTGCTCCATCGTTTCTTTCTCTGATGAAAATTCTTTTTGATTAATTACAGTTCTTTGCCGAGAGCATTGTTTAACGTAACGGAAAGATCAGCAACAGATCGGCAAAGAGCCGTGAATACTTAGCATATAGCTATCAGTAGCTGCCAAATTTACCGCTTGACGTTGGGCCGACATGTTTAGAATTCTTGATTTCAAAAACTGCAGGCTAACCGGCCGGAGACATTTTTATTCTCATTTTCGGTATGGCTTGGGTTCCTTCTTTGATACACGATTCAGAGAAAGGTTTTGTTCTAAGACCAATATGGAACAGAAGAGGTACAGCTCTGAAACTTCGAATGTAAAGTGCAATGAACAATCTGAACGGGCAATTTATCCTTTAGATGCATTACGACAAGACATTTCAAAAGTACTGAGTAATATATCCGGAATAGATCACTCGCTAATACTCAATGCACTTGAGTCAACGAATAATATGAATAAGGGTGATTTGATACTACCTCTCCCGAAGATAGACGTAGCTGATCCTGTGGCCGTTGCTAAACGATGGGCCACTGAACTAATCGCTTGTGGAAGCTTGGGTGAAGTTTGTGCAAGAGGGCCCTTTCTTCAGTTCTCCTTCGACCAAAAGTACTTGCTGCAATCTACAGTACCAAGTATATTACTTCAAAAGAGAAAATACGGCCAGGAAAGGCCTCGTTACCAGAAAAAGGTTGTAGTAGAATTTTCATCACCAAATATTGCTAAACCATTCCATGCAGGTCACTTGAGATCAACTATAATAGGTGGTTTCCTCTCAAACTTATATGAGGCAATGGGGTGGTCCGTCACTCGTATAAACTATTTAGGTGATTGGGGTCGGCAATTTGGCCTATTGGCCGTGGGATTTGAGAGATACGGTAACGAAAAACAGCTACAGAAGCAACCAATTCAACATTTGTTCGAAGTATATGTTAAAATCAACAAGGACTTGGCGAAGGAAGAGAATAACGGGACTTCTCAATCTGGAATTGGTGGTGAAGCTCGTAATTTCTTCAAAAAGCTAGAAAATGGAGATGAGGATGCTACAAGTACATGGAATAGATTTCGCTCGTTATCTATTCACCACTACGTCCAAACCTATTCACGGTTGAACATTAACTTCGATATATTTTCCGGTGAATCACAAGTACCTAAAAAATCCATGGATGAAGCATTGAACATATTTTACCGGAATAATTTTGTTGAAGAAAAGGATGGAGCTCTTGTCATCGACTTAACCCAATGGTCGAAAAGTCTAGGTAAAGTTGTGGTGCGGAAATCAGACGGGACTACTTTGTACTTGACAAGAGACGTTGGCGCAGCCATGGAACGCAAAAAAAATCTGAAATTTGATGAAATGGTATACGTGATTTCTTCACAGCAAGACTTATATATGTCCCAACTCTTCATGATACTGCAGAAAATGAACTTTGAATGGGCAAAGGATTTAAAGCATGTAAATTTTGGTATGGTACAAGGCATGTCAACAAGAAAAGGAAACGTAGTTTTTTTGGATACCATTTTAGATGAGGCAAGGGATAAAGCCCTTCAAATTATGAAGAATAACAAAATGAAAATATCTCAAGTGAATGATCCACAGCGGGTTGCTGACTTGATCGGTATATCTGCCATAATTATTCAAGATATGAAGTCAAAACGCATCAATAATTACGAATTCAATTGGAGCAGAATGTTATCTTTCGAAGGTGATACGGGGCCGTACTTGCAATACACACATTCCAGACTTAGATCTTTAGAAAGGAGCTCCAGCAACTTTACGACTGATATGCTGGTGCATGCAGATTTTTCAAAATTAAATGAGCCACCGCTAGTTGAGCTCGTAAGGCTGCTCGCACAGTATCCGGATATTCTCAGAAGAGCATTCAAAACGCAAGAGCCTGCCACGATTGTGACTTATCTGTTCAAACTTTGTCATCAGATCTCTTCATGCTACAAAAAAGTATGGATTGCCGGAAAAACTTCAGACATTGCTATACCACGACTCGCCATATATTCGGCAAGCAGACAAGTACTGCACAATGCAATGACACTGTTAGGGCTAATACCAGTCGATAGGATGTAATTTAGCAGGGGCTAGAATATACTAGGTTAACTTCAATATAATCATGTAAATAGAGCAATGCTTAAACATTACGTACAGAATGATACGTATTTGTGCTTTTTCCTCAAAGTCATTTATTAGTAAGCTGATCACCATCATTTTATATGGAATCGGACAATAAAACGTATAAGTCAATATTGAGAACAGAATCAATAGAGGATGGATCCAAGTTTAGTTCTAGAGCAAACAATACAAGATGTGTCAAATCTTCCATTCGAGTTTCGTTATCTTCTAGAAGAGATCGGTTCAAATGATTTGAAGTTCAACGAAGAAAAAAAGAGATGCGAACAAAAAGAATCACAGATACACAAATTTATAAGGCAACAAGGTTCTATACCAAAGCACCCACAGGAGGATGAACTTGACGAAGAAATAAAAGAGTCACTTTTGGAATGTCAGTTCTTGCAAGGTAAAAAATGTGTTTTGGCGAATACTGCCCTCTTTCTTATTGCTAGACATTTGAATAAGTTAGAAAGCAATATAGCTTTATTGGAAGAAGATGGCGTACTAGCTCCTGTGGAAGAAGACGGAGACGTCGATAGTGCCGCTGAGGCTTCTAGGGAGAGCTCAGTGATGAGCAGCGGTAGTGTAAAAAAGAAGAGAGCTGCATCCAGTTCAGGATCTGTGCCACCGGCTTTGAAAAAGAAAAAAACTAATCGTACATCTAAACTGCAAAATGAAATAGATGTTTCCCCAAGAGAAAAATCTGCCATTCCAGTGAGTCCAAGCCTTGAAAACAAAGTCGCAAGGACAAAAGAATTCAAAAACAATAGAAATGGGAAGGGCCAAAACGGTTCACTTGAAAATGAGGATGAAGATAAAACTTTATACTGTTTCTGCCAAAGGGTGTCATTTGGGGAAATGGTTGCTTGTGATGGTCCCAATTGTAAATATGAGTGGTTTCATTATGATTGTGTAGACTTAAGAGAACCTCCAAAGGGAACGTGGTATTGTCCTGAATGCAAAATCGAGACAGAAAAAAACAAACTGAAAAGAAAACGCAACTAAGCGGAGATGGACTTTTGGAACTGGATGATCCCATTTATACTAGTAATATTGCATGAGCAAGAAACGCCTATTACCTACGTGACGGTGTGCTTTAGTAATTGAGAAAAGCAGGTTTTAAAGAGATCAGCCGTCAAGGACTCACAATGCATTACACAGTTACATGTACACACAAATACTTGTGGTTCAAGCGAAGATATGATTATAACGTATCTAGATATATACGATATTTTCATGCAATATGTATGCATTACGATCTTCGGGCCGTTTTTGCAAGCTAAAACAGGCACGTGACCTCTTTTTTTTTTTTTCACTTTGACGTCGGGAATTTTTTTGTAGTGAAAAAATTTTCGAGATGAGGAAAGGAAAGCACAATAATAATCCATTAGCGTTACAAAGTGATAATCTTTTCAGTAAAGTGTTTAATTGCTAACAATTTTCAGATCATCACTCAAGTAAGATACCTAACTAAATAAAATAATGAGTTTCAGAGGAGGTAACAGAGGTGGTCGTGGTGGCTTCCGTGGCGGCTTTCGTGGTGGACGTGGTGGCGGTGTTAGATCATTCCAACAAGGACCACCAGACGCTGTTTTAGAAATGGGAGCTTTCGTACATCCATGTGAAGGTGATATTGTTTGCCGCTCCATCAACACTAAGGTTCCCTACTTCAATGCGCCAATATATTTGGAAAATAAAACTCAAGTTGGTAAAGTCGATGAAATATTGGGTCCATTGAATGAAGTTTTCTTCACCATAAAATGTGGTGACGGTGTTCAAGCTACCAGTTTCAAAGAAGGTGACAAATTTTACATCGCTGGTGACAAACTCTTGCCTATTGAAAGGTTTTTACCTAAACCAAAGGTAGCAGGCCCACCAAAGCCAAAAAACAAGAAGAAGAGAGGTGGTGCTCCAGGCGGTCGTGGCGGCGCACCAATGGGCCGCGGTGGTGCTAGAGGCGGCTTCAGAGGCGGATCTCGTGGTGGTAGTTCATTCAGAGGCGGATCTCGTGGTGGTAGTTCATTCAGAGGTGGATCTCGTGGCGGCTCATTCAGAGGTGGTTCCCGTGGTGGTTCCCGTGGCGATTTCCGTGGTGGTTTCAGAGGGGGTAGAAGATAATATCTTTCACCCAGATAAAAGGTACTTTATCCTTTTGATTTTTTCACAAATGTTTTATCTCTTAAACTTATTATATCCGCCCAAAAACTTCTAACATCAAAAAAAAATTGACTACCGGTTTGTTCTGTACACTATAAAATCTATGTATCTGATTTATTTACTTGTAATAAATTGACCTAAAAAAAAGAGAAATTCAACCATGCCAACTGCGGTTATCCTTGAAATGCTAAACTGATCTGTCCGCCAATTGATTTACCAGCATGTCCTGCCCTACACAGTATATGCATGCAAAACTATAAATAAAACTTCTTCTTTTCTTTATCCATCTCAGGCTTATGTTCCCATTCGGTCTCTTCCTTGATACCTCTCTGCAACCTTTTCAGTTTGAGAGTGAACTGTGGGCCCAATTCTTGCAAACCTACTCTTTCATTATCTTTGAAAACATAGCGGTGCCTTCTGAAAAAAATGTAATCTCTTTGGTTATGTAAAGTGATCACTTGTCTACCTTCAATATCAGGGTTCTGAGGCAAAATAGACTGGAACAGTCTTCCCACTGTTTGACCCAGTCTTGTCTGAAAATTATTCAGAATCAGTTCTGGAATATGACTGGTCGGTCTGCCGTGCCCAACAATTTTCTTCACCTCCACGAAGGATGAGAGCTTGAAATAGAACGTTGGCCCCTCTGGCAAATGTATAAATGTTAGACCGGTTACCTTTTTCTTATCTTCATTGATTATGACAATGTCCGTGAAGTTTCTCTTTATGCAAATATCAGATATTTCCTTTAGTTTATAGCCAAATTTTCTCTTCACAAACGTAACATTTGGCAACACCTCAATCATGATGTTAGCAAACTCATAAGCACTTTTCTTTGCGTTTACATTCGTGGTCAAGAAGATCTTTGGCGGTTCGTTGGAATTACCGTTGAAGTATTTCATTAGGTCGTCTTCATCTCCCTCCACTTCCTTGTTAATGGTTTCATCGTAGACCCTGGTATTTTCTATAGTCTGTGTTACATTCTCTTTCAACCTTTGCTCCCGCAGCTCCGGATTGTCTCTCTCCTCCTTAGCCCTCTTTCTTCTCATTGTATGACGTTCTTTGTTCTTATCATGCTTGATATCAGCGAAGATTTCCTGCCTTTTCAGCTTATTTGTGATGTTTATCTCGTTTCCGGGAGCCATTCTTACGTAATTGATGTCTTCAGCTTAACTTGACTTTCTCTTTATGGTCAGGTCATGAAGCACCAAACGTATCATTTCTTTTCTCACTAGCTCATCTCATCGCTAAAATTTTTCATGTTCGTCTACTCGCCATAAAAGTCACGTCTGACGAAGGAAGTGCACTCCGTGCAAATGCGGCATTAGAAAGCGTAAATACGTGTGTATATGTAAGTATACACAGATAGATAGATAGATATATACGTTTCTCGTCCATTCAATGCCTTAAAAAAGACAAAGATAAAGATAATGCATGCATAACAGCGATGAAGCACTCCATTTCAGATTCGCGACGTGTATTCAATGCAGGCTGTCCGAAGAGAGAACCAAAAACTGGCTATTTGTAGCCGTTGGTTCCTGCATTACCCCCTTTGGTTTTGAGACTGGAGGTACTGGAGTTTGGTTTACCTTCTCTCAATATCAGATCGATAATTTCTTCAATTTTCTTACCCTTGCCGAACTCGTTTTCTATTTGAGCCTTGGATGCAGCACCTAGTTCTCCTTCGGCACCCCTACCATCTTGTGGGGTGAAAACCTCGAAGACTTCAACAACCTCGGAAAGCTTACCAATGGATGGATTTTTCAGATAGTCCTCCACGAGCTCTTCGGATGCAGTGAATACGATCAAATCAGTATTCTCGCCCCTGTAAAAATACTTAACTACGGTAGACATGTTGTTTTTGTTTGCGAATGCGATTCTTATCTGGTTTTTGTCAGTCAATTTGGAATATCAAATGACAGACAGATACTTTATTTTACTTTAGAAGGAGGAAGAAAAAGGGAATCTCCAACATCCAACCAGCTTAGAGAAAATATTCCTATCAGTTAAATACGTCTATATCTCCCTGTTTGCGGCAACCCCTTCTGCCATCAGGCCCCGTTTAACCACCAAAGAAGGGTAATGTTGTTGCATACGGCAGGCCAAGTAGTCGAAATAAGGAGAAAAGAAGCTTGAAGGACAAGGACGATCGCCACTCGTAAGGGGCCATGATGTCAGAAAAGGACAATCGGGGGGCATTTTCGCTAAATCGGATTTCCAAGAGTGCTTTCCTTCTGCCGAGACTTGACGTTTTTTTTTAGACCTACGAGGCTAACTATCGAAACGCGCAGGCCAACAATCAAGCCCGAAAACCACAACTACGTAATGGGGAGCGAAAAATGAGTCAAATCTGGCACACAAGGAAGGGAGACATGCCAGTAGAAGGAGTATGCTGTGTTTCTGGCACAACCGCAAACACACAGACACTACGTAGATTCGGAAGACGACTGCAATGGCGTCTCTAACACAGCGGGTGCAACCGGCAGTGCAATGAAAGTAATATTATATTAAAATACATCAATAATAAGTTGTCGAAAAATACGAAAGAAAAAAAAGTGTAGGAAAGAGATAAATAGAAGAAACAGGGTGAGAAGAGTTCAATAAGTAGCATCGGAGGAAAGAAAACTGAAGAGAGTAGAAGGAAACCATAAACACACTTAAAAAGCATAAAGTCTTGAATTGAATTAAAAATAAGAATGGTCTTGAAAGAAATGAAGGTCAAGAGGGAAAGCGCAATAGAATGGTACAGTAGACATTTATTTTTGGAGACTTGGCAAAAAAAACACAAAGCAAAAGAAAATAAAACACAGTAGATCGCAGTCAGCCTAAGATCATTAACACTGGAGTAAAAAAAAAAGCGCCCAGAAACAGAAAAAAGGGGATGAGAGAGAAAACAAACATTTTTATATACATGTATGGCTCAAGCAAACATAAAGCCATTACTTCCTTGCTCCAAACGGTTTAACATTGCATTTGTGTTGCTTGCAAACGCTTCGTTCCCTTGCATCATAACTTGCTGAGCGTTGGCGTCTGGAGGGCCCATAGAGTCAGTTGCTAGACTGGCAGCAGATGCATTCGTAGCATTGTTATTACCGTAGAAAACTAACCCGTTCAAGCCTAGGCCACTAGCATTGGAGTATGGATCAGGATAGTTCAAAGTTTGAGAACCTGGAAGCATCGAAGCTGCAATGTGATTATTTGGCGGAGCGGGATTTTCGTACGTACTAGAAGGAATGTATCCGTAGCTAGGTTGTTGTAAAGCCGGTTGCTGTTGCTGAACCTGCAGAGAGTTGCTTAACATGGCTTGTTGAAGCAACGCCGTTTGCTTGGCAGACCTACCCCAAGAAAGCCTAACTCTTGAATTTGCGATGGGAAAACCTTGCATTCCGGCAATGGCTGCCTCGGCTGATAGTCGGTCGACATATTGAACAAACCCGCAACCTTTGCCAACTGGAATCTTTACATAAACAATTGTACCAAAAGGTTGGAAGTAAGCACGAAGTTCGTCCTCAGTCACCAACGATGATAGTCCTCCAATAAAGACAGTCGTGTTGTTTGGATCAGTGAAGTGGTTTAAAGATGGCTGCTGTTGCACTGGATAAATGAATTGCGAGACATTGTTTCCTTTCGAGCTCATATTATTGGCAACATTGCCTAATAATGATTGGTTCTTGGAGTGAAACCTCGGGTCGAAATTTTCATTGTTTAATGATGAAGAGCTACGGCCTTGATCGATATTACCATTGACATGCACGTTTTGCTGTTGCTGACCAGACGTAGGACCTACTTTTATGGCTCTACCATTCAAGAAGACGCCCTGCATTTCTGACAAGGCTAACTGTTCTTCATCAGCATTGGTAAACTTTACAAAACCATATCCCTTGGACATTCCTGTGACCTGGTCATGTACTATTTTGGCATGAGAGGCAGAGGCATATCTATTGATGAAAAGCTCGAATAGTTGAGACTCAGTAACATTTGGTGCCAAATCTCCAACAAATATAGAGTAGCTATTACCGCTCTTCATGTTGGCACCGTTAATATTGTTCGAATAGGATGATGTAGCCCAGTTTAACTTCAATTTTCTATTTGGGAAATTGGGTATAAGCATCCCATTCTTCAAAAGGGCGTTTGCCGCATGTGTGGAGGAGGGGAAATCAATAAAACAATATCCTTGATTATTCTTTGGACCCACTGATGGTCTAGAACCACTATTAGAGGGGTTGTTCCACATCATCCGAACGTTAACGTTCGCTTCGCCTAGAGATGTCCAAATTTGTCTAATAGTGTTCTTATCCCAAGTAGGATCCAAGTCCCCCATGTATAATTGATTACCAGTAGTTCCCGGATTTTGGACATTCAAACCGCTTGTGCTGCTATTATTGATATCCGTAGAGGTAGCATCATTACTTGTCAGATTTCCCCTATTTTTGGGATAGTAGCCAAATTGATTATAGGACATTTGTACCTGCAAATGTATCAGGAACCTGTGAAGGGATGTAGATACGAACCTAATCGATTAAGCTGATGAAATGAACGGAAAGAAACCCAAAAGCAAAGAGTATGGTTCGGTTTTGATTGTCCCAATAAAGCCGCGTCGACTTAAATATTTGTCACTAAGAGAAGGTTCTGATATATAGATATACGCACACACAACTTCGCCACCAACCCGAATCGAAACAGTCCTTAAAAAGCTCTTCCCTTTGTGCCAATAGCATTTGAAAAATAAACAAACTCAGATCTACAAAAAAATCAGGATTCCTGCATTTTTCGCCTTGTCTTCCGCGAGGGTAACGAATAAAAGTAATGTATCTATAAGTTACACGCTATAAATTCAATAAGGATGTTAGTCGAAGACTTTTGCAAGCAGCTTCTTAAGATTGTTTGCACTTTTACCGCACTCACCCCCTTCTTTAATGATGATTTCAATTTGTTTGCGTACTATGGGCAGAAATTGTTCGCTGAAAGCAGCTCTACGAGTATCGATGTCTTGTGTAGCCAACGACAATAGAGCAGCATTGGCTCCATTTGCCGCTGCATCCTTGACTTTCAGTTCTCTGGTAAACAGTTTCAAATGCTCAAACGGCTGAGGGTATTCAGGAATTAAATATGGGTTTCGTAACTCACTGGTGTGTTCCAAAGACTGTGCTGCGTCGTTGTCACCCCTGGCAGATTCATCTTGACATCCGTATTCAACAAGTGTGTATAGGGCACTGAGATGAATACTAACATACTTAGCGTTTCGCTTCTTTGTTTGTACTACACTTGCACTTTCATTTTTACCAACTTGGCCCCAACCAAGAACTCCATAAACACCATTGAGAAGTTTAACCCAAGATTTTCTTACTACTTCATCGCTACAAAACTTCAACAAGTGAGAAAGAAACTTTGTGGAGTCCGCCTGAATTTGCGTAACAATATGGGTCATTGCCATATTAATGTATAAGACAAAAATGTTGCAGTGCAATTTCAGAATCTCAGCATCACGGCTACCTATCTCGTCTATAAGGTCGATTAGCCCCTGGCGTACTTGCTGCGATTCATCGCAAATTAACGGTATACTTTGAGTGAGCAGTGGTGTCATAAGTCGTGAATTTATTATGGAAGGTATTGATTTCTGGAACTTTATCAGAGTCTCTTTTCTAACATTGATGTTATGATGTTTTAACAGCGTTAATCGTTTCGTCAGATCATGCGGATCTTGGTCTAGATGTTGGTTTCTTATGGAGATGGTTTTGGAAACAAAAGAAGTATCGGTAGCATTGCTTGCTTTTTCCTTCGGCTTACCAACTTTCAACTTTTTTCTTAGAAAATCTTTCTTCTTTTGCTTTTGCTTTCTTGATTTTGTCATTGCTTATTTTGAGACTTGTCTTCACAGCTTTTCTTCTTTGATTGCAACCTTAAACTGTCAAAATGATTGATGACTTTTCCATATAATTGGCACTTCCCATTTTTTCTTAGTGGAAAAATTTTCCGATGCCCTTGCCTATTTTTCAAAAGCAAAAGTGATGTTTTAAGAAGTATCAAAAAAACTATGTAGATACAGGCCTAATTATTAAGTAAGCATGGCATTTTGAAAGTCATGTTTAAGGCCTCATAGTTTTGATGATATTTATCACATAATGTGACATCAGTGAGATTACATATGTAGTGGTACTATATTAACTTTTTTTATGGTATTTATTGTTTTTGTCATTGACATGATTACATTTTATTACATTTTATTACATTTTATTGCGCTTTTCTTACGTTTTGTTTTGCTCTAGGTTTGTTTGAGTTTGTTTATTGAAAAACAGATTGTCCTTGTTATTTTGTCCTGAGTATTATTTAATACTAAATTCTGGCCAGCATCTTTGATTTACTTTTTTTATATTAGAAGTTTAAAAAGGCATTACATTTCATGCTGCATCAGAAAGATTTTTTTTGAAACTTCCACTTGTATCTATCTCTGGAGAATCATCTCCATCTTCCTCTGATTGAACCACCAATGAATTTGAATCCGGTGTTGGCATCGAAATTTCTTTACGCTTATCCGAACGAGCGGGATCTTCATCGGCAGTGCTTGGCTTAGTTTTGGCCTCCAAGTTGATTTTGTATTGCTTCTGGTAGGCGCTTGTCTTAATATGCAGTGGCTTTGAAACTTTTGCGCACTTGCTCATAGATTGTTTACTATTTATGGAAATATTTCCTTGTGAAGCCTTCATTCCCACAGTTCTTCGCCGTGGATACTGATTTATGTTTTGAGGATATATCGTGCTAGGAGGATAATTTTTAGCAGTAGTAGACGGTGCTCTCGAACTGTATGGTGAAACTGCGGCGTTCCACTGAATTGGATTTGAATTCTGCATATATGGGAACATGGCCGAACCTGGTGTCGATCTATAGTTTGGTGTGTATGGTCTTGGAACATATGTTGGAGCCGGTTGCATAGCTTGAGGGGGCAAAACATTCCAAGAATTTGCTGTCTGTGGATACAACATATTATTATCACAAACTTCTGGGGGGAAGAAAAGATCATCCGCACCATAAAAAGCTTGATCAAGTAAAGGATCTCCTACCATAGGATTATATGGCATTTTTGGATAATATCCTGGAATCATGCCATTTGGATAAGACTGTTGGAAGTTATTTGAATATAGTTGATGTTGCTTAGCTTGCTGACTGGAATTATGTGATTTGGAACTCGTGCTGTTCTCATTTAGTCGGGATTCTTCGAAATCCACCGGTGGATCGTCATACTTCATATAACTACTAGAATCGCCGGGAGATGCCATTTTCTCTTTACTATTATTGGATGAATAATAATCCCGATTTGTCATAAAATGCTGTCTTGATGAAGACGCCGGTACTGGGAAAGTAGGTGCCACCGATAATTGATAGGGGTATCTATTGAGAAGAGAATTTACGGGCATGGAATCTCTATCCCCCATGTTATCATACGGAATAGGTACGGAAGGCACAGCGGGCGTAAAAGCTTGTGGAGGGAACGGATCAAACGTATTTTCATCTGTGGGATACTCAACGGACACAGGAAAGTAATCAAGAGGAAAATCCTCCTCGTCTCTATCCTTAGCAACATTCTTGGGTAGGACGTGGGATGCCTCTTCTGTGAGACCGTTTAACTCTAGAGTATTTGGTTCTATGATTAGCTTTTGAGGGGTAAAGTCATCGATTTGAGGGGGGGATTCTGGCCTATTATCATCCATGAGATCGACACCCAAAAGTGGCTGAGCTGTTATTGTTACCAAGTCTGTATCTTTGAAGTTCTTATTCTCTAGCTTTGTAGGCGAGTCTTCAGACTTTATTGTACTTGACGGCCTTCTAGAATCCAAATGTTGAAGCAACTGGTCGTAGAGAGGCTTTTCGGAAGAAGAATCATATGAAAATGATAAAGCAGGTTCATTCACGGGCTTGGTTGTAGAAGTTTGACTCAAAGTTTCTCTCTTCAAATCTCTTTCCAATGCATCAGCAAATAACTTGTCATGTGCCACACTAAACCAGAAAAACACCTTCTGCTTTTTTTGAGTTTTGAGGCACATATTCCTAAATAGAAATGATAAGAATTCTGATTTTGGTTGTTCTAAAGTGGCATCTATACCGCATTTAAGATTTCTCAAATCTGAAAAAATACCCTCTTCGAATTTTTTCTTTTGAACCACCTCTCTCCCAAACTTTTGCATTCTATAAAGGCAGCATTTGACAATATCAGTGCCTGTGATATAATATAAATTGTTCCAAAATACGCAAGAAACAAAACCTTGTCCACTATTTAGGTAGTATCGCCTTATAATTTGGTTTTCTTGCCAATTTACGGGCGCTGTTGCTAAAAAGAATTTTAGATCGTCGATTAGTCTTAGTGACTCCTCAACTTCACCTGCCGTAGCTTTGCTCACTTCATCACTTTCATTATCTGTCTGAGCCTTTAAAATTTCCTCTGTTCTATTGTTGGTCAACTGGACTTTCATCCTGGGGGAACAAGACAATGTCGGTAAAAGAGAAAATGGTTCTGATGTAAGAGTATATTTTTTTCCACGAGATATCCTATAGGAAAAGCTGGTGTATCCACTTTAATTTTTTCTTGACACACTTATAAAACAAGCTTCACTGCTTACTTATTGCCTTTTTTCCTAATCGATGAATGGTATGAATAAAAAAAATCAACCAAAAGGGAGGGTGTTCAATTGTTAAAACAGAAGTTGGTGGGACTATGTGCGGGAAAAAGTAGCGTACGAGTATTTTGGTTTATGGTGTCGAGACCTGACCGCGAAAAGTTGTTCAATCTTTTTCAACTCGTTTTCTACTAGTTTCTGATATATCTACAATGTTGCAAATTTGTTTTCTTTTAAAACAGTCTTTATCTGTTTCACTTTTTCCAATGAGAGAAAAACGGTCGGCGGGGTTCGTTTCATCTTGAAACGAGCTGGCTGAAATGAAACATGCGTTTCAAAATGTTGCAAAACTAAACGCTGATATATTTACATACACAGGGACTTGATTATATATCGTATACATACACAGTCTATATACAGGCTATCACTGAACCAAATTATTCAGGATTCTCTGCGCAAAGGACACCAACTCCTTGCACTCACTTTCAACAAAAGTCTTCAACTTTATGGGTTCTTTGACGTTTATTATACAAAGAATGTAGCTTGCGATCTTTAGATTTAAGGGAGTTGGTTGATCAGTGCTTCTTAAGCAACCATTCAAGTCCGAAAGGACTCGCTTGCTATTCTCGAACAGCACATTCAAAGTCTTCTTTTCATTAATGGTATTATGTCGGTTGTGATAAATGGCGTGCATACCTTTGACAATTTCCCGATGACGTAAGTGAAACTTATTCCTCTGTAACAAAGACATCTTCAAACTATTGGCGGACAGTTTATTCAATAAAGAGTTTTCTAGGTCTAATGGCGTAGATATTGAATCATTTATTCTTTGGGAAGAGTACAATTCCATAAATTGTGCATTGGAAGTACAGAAAAGGATTTGGGTAATCCAACAATCATACAGAACCGTATCCAACAGCATATGATACATAAGCTGCTCAGAATCGTCAAGCAACCGTGACCTCATCGTTTCGTTGATGACATTCGTAGACCTCACGATTCTCTTCTTGTATCCCTCTACCAGAATGGGCAAAGTCTCGTCAGGGTTGCATAGACGAGAGAGAACCGTCAATTCATGGCTACAATAATGAGACGTCCCTCGTTCTTGTGATTGCGTGGGCAGGCGTAGACCATTCTTTTGGCACAGTGCAAGCTCAACACATAAACACCATGGATCTGTAGCCAGCACCGCCCCAGTAGTAGCCTCTGAAAAAACGTTGTAGACACCTAGCGTGTACTTGTCCTCTACAGTGAATTCCAAATCCTCATCACTGCGTTTTGCGAATGCATAGGACCTGCGCTGTACTTCAAATGTGACGGTCTTGTCCTTGTCTGCTTGCGCAGGATACACCTGCACGGGAAATGCGTCAAACATCCGTTTTACTGGCATAGGGACACTAAATAAATTCACCATTGCGCATAACAGCCTCACTTTGGTCTTAGGAGATGCCAAACGTGTGGCCATACGCTGTCCATTTCAGCTTCCACGTCCAAAACTTGTACCGTTACCCTCGTCGTTACAGCCCGGCGTTCTAAACCCCTTCCGAGACAAATTTTTATTTGTTTATCTATCTAGTAATCCGTTCCTATATAGACGGGCCGACCACAGCACGTGAAAGAACTCTCAAGATTCCACAGCAAACCATATCTAGCCCAAGCTCCTCTCATTATTACTAGCATTTTACACAAAGTTCACGCATCCAGTAACAGCGTTTACCTCTCTTTCTTCTGACTCACCTTATCTTTAGTTTGTTGATCTCAAACGAACCCTTTTTTGGTGAGCGTATTTTACACAGTCTCAAGTGTCCTCTACTATAAAAACACAATCAAGAGTGTTTATTGGCGTCCGCAGAATATTCTCGCACCCTCGATCTGCAAAGAATAATTCAACTGACCTCAATCCCCTAATTTATTCGACTTTGAAATCTTCTTAGGCTATCTTTGCATGCTTATCTGACTTGCACGTGACCCGGATATTGTTCTCTGCCCAAAAAGAACTACAAAGAAGGAAATAGAAAATAGAATATTAAGCCAAACCTATAGTTTTTAAAAGGGACATCAAAAATACAGCGGTATCAGCAAAAAAATACAGCTCTATTTACAAGGAGGGACCGTTTTCTGATTATAATTCTCCAATCTAGTATCGCAAAACTTATTTGGCCAACAAAAAAAAAATAAAAATTAAAGGATAGTTCTTTTCTCTATATTTTTCTCCAGAAGAAAAAATAATCGAAACGCACTTCGCCCTTGTACCGCATTAAAATTACAGGTCGTTATAGATTGCATATTCCTTTTCTCTTCTTTCAGTCCTACTGTTTTTTCACTTTACTTCCATTTACTCTAAAATAGAAAAATTTTAAAAAAACTTAAAAAAATTCTAAAATCCAGAATTTCAACTTTGAAAGAGAATACATTGGGGTTGTGATATCTTTGTTTTCTTCTTTTCCTTACTTTTTTCCTTTGAAACTCGATGACTTTGGACTACGAAGTTTATAAAGAAGGAGGTATCTTGAACAATCGGTACCAAAAGATAGAGGATATCAGTGAAGGTTCATATGGTTACGTGTCATTAGCTAAAGATGTTAGGGAGAAAAGACTGGTTGCGGTCAAATATATTTTCAAACTAGAAGACGATGGTCAGTATGAAAGGCCTGAGGAAGAGCGCGACGATGATGGTGATGATGACAATTGTGTTGATTGCGACGATGATGAAGACACTAAAGTTGACACTGATTGCCATGAAAATGGAGACAATAATGTCGATGTCGCCAAGAATAACGGGTCGAGCAGAGAGAAGAAACACAAACTGTACAAACATAAAAAATCTTTGATTTCTTCAAAAGTGAAATCGAGACTATCTAACAACATTTGTCTTGAAGCCATGTATGAAGTCGACGTCCAAACGAAAATTGGTAGACACAAAAATATCGCGTCACTGCTAGACTTTTTTGATTCTTATATCATCATGGAATATTGTTCTGGCGGTGATCTATATGAGGCGATCAAAGCTGATGCTGTTCCCAAAAAAACTAAGTCAATCACTCATATTATTACCCAAATTATGGATGCCATCGAATACGTCCATAATAAAGGCATATACCATCGTGACATAAAACCAGAAAATATTTTAATTTCTGGAATCGATTGGACAATCAAGCTTACAGATTGGGGGTTGGCCACTACAGATAAAACTTCCATGGATAGAAATGTCGGAAGTGAAAGATACATGTCCCCGGAATTATTTGAAAGCAACTTGGATATCAACGAAAGAAAGGAACCTTATGATTGCGCAAAAGTGGATTTATGGGCTATGGGTATCGTGTTTGTTAACATCGTTTTTCACAAGAATCCGTTTAGTATTGCCAATCAATCGGACAAATCGTTTTGTTATTTCGCTGCTAATAGAGAAGCTTTATTTGATGTATTTTCAACAATGGCTTATGATTTCTTTCAAGTATTACGATATAGTTTAACCATTGATCCTACTAATAGAGATTTGGACATGATGAGAAGTGAACTGCAGAATTTATCCGAATACACCTTGGATGATGAGTACTATAATAATTTGGATGAAGGTTATGAAGAAACCATGAACGATAGCGTGCCACCTCAACCTGTTCCTCCTTCCTCTGCGCCTGTATCATTACCTACTCCTATCTCATCGAGTGACAAACAGTCAGAACCAGAATTCAAAAAAGACTTCAATTTCAATACGGTAAATGAGAGAAGACGTTTAGATGCCCCTCAAACTCAAAATATTGCTAATGGTTTCTTTAAGAAACCGTACGCTCAACAACAGAAAATTTTCAGCCAAAGTTATAATACTACGACGCTAGCTCCTCACGAAAGAGCAAAATCTGCTCCTAAGTTCAAATTCAAGAAGCGCAATAAGTATGGGAGAACCGACAATCAATATCTCAAACCAGTAAACATTGAAGATAGGAAGAAAAGTAAAATTTTAAAAAAATCAAGGAAACCTCTTGGCATACCAACACCTAATACTCATATGAACAACTTCTTCCATGATTATAAGGCAAAGGATGAATTCAACACTAGAGATTTTTTTACTCCTCCAAGTGTCCAGAATAGGTATATGGAAGGGTTTTCTAGCAACAATAGTAAACAGTACAAGCAGAATCGTAACTATAACAATAACAACAATAATAACAACAATAACAACAGCAACAACAACCATGGAAATAATTATAATAACTATAACAGCGGTAATGGTTATATAAAAGGTTGGAACAAAAACTTCAACAAATATAGAAGACCCAGCTCTTCCAGTTATACTGGTAAATCGCCACTTTCAAGATATAGTATGAGCTATAACCACAACAATAATGGTTCTACCAACGGCAACTATGCAAGACGTGGTTCCGCTACAGTTCAACATTCGCCGGGTGCTTATATTCCACCAAATGCTAGGAATCATCATGTCAGTCCTACCAATCATCTTTTAAGGGTTCCACAACCTACTGTTCCGGATATTTCCACTGTTTTAAATGGTAAGCCTTCATATCAAGATCATTGTAACCAGGATAATATGGATTCCGAGGATGATCACGATTCTGACGATGTGTTATTCACTCTTGAAGAAAGTGATCATGATTTTGTTAATGGCATGGACAATCTATCCATGAATGATCGCTTGCCACATACAACGACAAGCGCTCATAGTGATGGTTTTACCCATGTCAACAACAATCAAAACAACAATATCAGCACTGCCCATGGTACCAATCACTATCACAGACAATATATTCCACCTTCTTTAGCAACACCATTGCATATCAATGACAACAATAATGAATCTAATGAACTACCTGATTTACTAAAATCACCTGCATCATCTGAAGCCCACTTAAACTTATCTTCCGGACCAATTGATCCTATTTTAACGGGTAGCATTAACAATCGATATTTGCACTCATCTGATTCTAAAGAAGAGGAGCAGGAGCGTAGACTCAGTCTGGAGCAAAAATTCAAAAATGGGGTTTATGTTCCACCTCATCATAGAAAGAGCTTCAACTTAGGAATTCAAGGACCACCGCCCTTGAATATGAAGACAAGTAACGAGGCTACATTGTCAGTTTCACATAATTCTGTTAATTTTGGTGGATCTTATAATTCAAGACGTTCCAGCGTCAATGAACTCAACCCACTGCATATGAATAAGCCACTTGAGAAGATGCCCGCATCACCCGGAGCTAAAAACTCGTTTGCTGGTTTTCCTAAACCCTTATTACCACGCAACCATTCAAGCACTACGATTGCATTACAAAATGAAGACGTATTCGCAGACTCCAACAATGACGCCATAATTTTTGAAGATGAAGAATATGATGGAGAAAGTGACAAAATGACTCATGGTAAGATGGATGGCGACGGCAACGAGTCATCATCCACTTCTCCTGATGAAAGACAGATTTTTGGTCCTTATGAGATCTATGCTCAAACCTACACGGGCCCCACTCATGATAAGAAATTAGGAGCCGGCAGAAAGTCTACTATTCAAGATGAGATGGTTGGATCATTGGAGCAATATAAGAATAACTGGTTAATTTTACAACAACAAGATTAAGTGAATATAGTCTCTTTGTTTTTCTAACCTTTTTTTTCCCTTCTGGAATGCATTTTAGCTTTTTCTTATTAGCGTACCATTATCGTGCGTTTTAACTTCTAAGCGCGTATGCTGTTTGATGGTAAAGCTTGGAGGACTTTCTCGAAAACCTCTTTTTTCTTTATATATCTGCACTCTTGCGTAGCGCCAATGTACACAGTGTACATAGAAGTGTTTACTGCCAACTAGAAGAATAGCATATACACGCATTATCTCAAGGAATTTTAAAATTGATATACATATATATATATATATATATGCTCAAACCATTTTAAATCCTTTTTAGAATTGTGTTCTCACATTGCCTTTTGAGTATTTTTTTGGTTATTTATCAGTACATCTCTATTTCCCTCCCTTTTTCTTGTTTACTCTGTCCGGCTTTTTGATTTTTTTATTGCTCGACTTCCTTATCTGTTCAGTATTGCTAATAATCTTGGTCACTGTACTGGTCGCCGGTTCATTGTTTTCGAATTTCGTATGCTTACCCTGGAAATTGCAATTGCTTATGGAGGGTTCGAACTGGTTTTTATTACCATCCAAGACATTGGATATAATATTCTTAGCCTTTTCTTGTTCCGCCTGCGACCTCTCATTAGATTTGGATATCTTATTATCATATTGTTTAGCTTTATCCATGTATGATTTCACCCTTTTCAGTTCGTTGAGTATGGGAGTCATGTCTCTGACACCCAACACCTTCATGCTGGCAAACATCAAGGAACTCAAGACATACGCGTAACGGTTGACCAGTTCTAGCCTAGCTCTCTCATTAGACAGTAGCAGCAGCTGTTCGTCGAGCGGTTTCGATGTTAATTTTTCTATTTCTGGCTTTAACTCGTCCAGCGCATTCGAAAAACTTCTAACGTACGGTTTTATCTTCTCAATATCTTCCATGTTTTTCCAGTTCTTTATCACGTATATATATGTCTGTCAAATTTTTTTAAAAAGCTGCTAACCAACATATACTTCTACGCATTTCAAAAGGCATCGTCTATATACCCTTCTGTTTAGCTCATCTCTGAAAAATTGCTGTGGGCTCCGTTGAAAGCGATGGTATTTAGATCCCTGGCATGTCTAATAATAGGCCGATCAAGGATTTTATTTGCCTTCCCTATTGCTCATGTATGCACCCCAACGCAAAAGTACCCACTCAATATAACATTGTAATCATTACAATAACGCCGCTTGTGTTGCTCCAAAGTCAGATAGTTCTCCACCCAAATATGGCTGGCCTCATGTGGCAAAGATCGCCCTTTCTCCTCTTGGAAGGAAATTTTCGCGGAGAACGACGGCCGCGACGGACCGGCGTAGTTCTTAGGGGTCCTGTACCTTGGCAAGAGCACTTCTAACTATAACCCTTGCAGGAGCTGAATTGAGTAGTAAGAATCCTTGTTGGGATCCTGTTCTTGTGGGGAAGGACAAGTGTTCGGACTCTTAGCATTTTTCAATACCAAATATTTGTCTGTTTCGATAGACTGCCGTTCTAAATTAGTTTTGCTCCTGCTGCTAGTAATCTCATATTACTGCTAAATTACTACTATATGTGGTTCATACGGCATATTATATTCTCTATCAGTAAGGTTGAAAGAAAGCAGTAATGTCCAAAAATCCAAGAAAGAAACACAGTTGGGGCAGCAACTTGTTAAGAAAACTAAAACTCAAACGTAAAGACAAGAAGGATCGCACTTTCTCGAATGGGGCCCAGCGCCCGGAAAAAGACTATGCTAGAACCGCAGACCGTAATGTCGATGCTGCACGATCTAAAGGCGTCGTCGGAGGTCTGGATGCTTCGTCGTTGCTCAAGCCTGAAACATTTACAGAGTCTCCGACCAAAGCATCCCAGAAGGCAGCTTCTTCCCTAGCGCCTAGTCAAGGTGTGTTTAACATCCCTATCGTCATAGATCCTATGGAGACAAATAGATTGGAAAAAACAAATGCGAGCTTGACGCCAGGGTCATTGAAATGTCGCCATCAGGATGGAAGTGCAGAATCAAATTCAAATTCCATGCAAAGCTTGTCTGTTCAGACAATGGAGGGGGAAAAGCCGACAAACGAAAGGCGAGAAGAGGCCACTAATCGCGCTGAAAAGGACACTACAGACAGTCATCATGCACACACTACCTTTGAAACTTTTCTTTCGTTTGCTCATAATGCTTTAAGCCACATTCCCAAAATAAATGTACAAGAGGGCGATGACGGCTCATCTTCCAAGAATGAGTCGAGGGACCAAAAAAAAATTTCATCTCATACATCAAAACCACTCACTGAAAAGAGTACTGATGATAGAAAGGCTCAATCGCAGCAAGAAGGCGACAGCCCGTTATTGAAAAATTTGGACTATATTCTTGCAGCATCCGCATCATCAACCCCAGTAAACCAGCAGTCAAAAACGGCCACGACGGGGGTCAAGAGTAAACCGTCGCCTTTATCTAAGTTTCCGTTTGGGAATCTTAAAAGCCATGTTCATTCAAGTTCGTCTCCCAATTCAAATTCAGGGGAAGATACATCTTCGAGCAAGGTTCAAAAGGGCCCGAGTGATATGGCTCAGAATGTGGTTTTCGAACCCACTCGGCATTCTCATGACAAATCTCTTCCTGGTATTGGAAACTTAAAACTAGAGCACTTTGGCAACTCTCAAATAACCCTTGAAGGGGGAGAAACGGCATCAACCGAATCATTATCGAAGGACGAACCGTTTGGCGACAATAACCCGCCACTGCACGGCAACTTGCACGATACTGATAAAAACAACCTTGAAAGGAAGCCTGGCCCAAAGAAGTACCCTTCTAAATTGCAGGCAGTTACTTCCTCTACAACAGATGGCCTTAAGCCTAGAAGAAGAGCAAAATCCATGGTTAATACGATGAATGATAAGCAAAACGGCAGCAATGATCTTTTACGTGATCCTAAAACGAGATTTTCTTTCAATTCCTCTAATGGGTTAGTAAGTGACGATTTGGATGATGAAGAACGCGAACCCAGGGAGATGTCCATGAAGTTTCTTAACAGGAGGTCATTTTCTCCAGGGAGCATTAGTATGGGAATGAAAGTGCTTCCTTCCACGGCAATTAAATACTCATTGAATAAGGTAAAAAATAGCACCGATATTGCTTCAACCATAATACCAAAACCTAATATTTCGAACCCTCGTCCCTCTTCAGCATTACGAAGAAGTTCTAGTAAAAGCGTCTCATCTACCCCCGTCAACATCATTGAACCGTCTAACGAAAGTGATAGACCACTCAATGTTGAAATAGAAGGTGTAGAATATGCAAGCGAAAAAAAGAATTCAGAGTTTCACGCAATATTCAAAGACTCTGGCGTAAGCCCCAATGAAAGGTTGATTTTGGATCACAGCTGTGCCTTGTCAAGAGATATTCTTCTGCAAGGCAGAATGTATATATCTGATCGACATATTGGATTCTATTCGAATATTCTCGGTTGGGTAAGCACAGTATTCATACCATTCAAGACAATCGTTCAGATAGAGAAAAAGGCTACAGCGGGGATATTTCCCAATGGAATCGTCATTGACACTTTGCATACAAAATATACGTTCGCATCTTTCACCTCCAGGGACTCCACATATGACCTAATTACTGAAGTATGGAACCAAATTATTTTGGGGAAGAGGCTACGCAGTAACAGCACAAGTATAAATAGCAGTTCAAATTCTGTTAGCGATGATTACGATGACGATTATGATGATGATTACGATGATGAAAATGACGATTTTTACGACAACAATATCACCGATTCTACTGACATGACATCGAGTGTCACCGTAGGAAAACCGGAAGATTTACCCGTACTCTTTCAAAGCTCAGGTAGCGCTGCGAACTTGTCTGCTGGCACAGGAGTCCCTCCACTGGGTCCACCAAAACACACAAGTACGGAAGCGATCTACAAGCCAGCATCCAATGAAAAACTGATTAACGAATCAACAATACCCACACCGTTGGGAAAAGTTGTAAATATTCTATTTGGTAAAGATGTTAGTTATATCACCACAATTTTGAAAGCGCAAAAGAATTATGATATTTCATCAATTCCCGCTCTTGTGGATTCACCTACGGTTTCTGAAAATACAAAAAGAGATTACTCTTATGTCAAACCAACGCCTGGGGCCATTGGCCCTAGTAAGACCAAATGTATGATAACTGAAACCGTGGAACATTTTAATTTGGAAGATTATGTACAAGTTCTGCAAACGACAAAAACTCCAGATATTCCTTCAGGAAGCTCATTTTATGTGAGAACAGTTTACCTTTTATCATGGGCAAGCAATAATGAAACAAAATTAAAGGTATACGCCTCTGTTGAATGGACAGGGAAGAGTTTAATCAAGACTGCCATTGAGAAGGGTACCTTTGATGGTATAGGGGACACAGTGAAGATACTGATTGATCAGATAAATACCCTTTCAACGAGACCTGCTATCAAAAAGAAGAAGTCTTCAAAAGAGGGCACTCTCGCGGTGTCAACATTACCGAAAATGGAGCCCAACTCTCACGCACCCACTAAACCGAATATTCAAAAAGATAAAGATGACATAATTATAAGAGAAAATGAAAATTTACCTGCTCCATTAGGGACTGTGGTCCAATTATTATTTGGTTCGAACACAGGATACATGGCTAAGGTTATCGCTAGAGACAAAAACAATGTTAACCTGGACGTAATACCAAAATTTTCACCGTCATTGACTGAAGGCGCTACAAGGCACTATGAGTACACTAAAAAATTGAACAACTCTATCGGGCCCAAACAAACAAAATGTTTATTAGCCGAGACCATCGAGCACATGGATATCAACAGCTACGTTTCAGTAATTCAAACAACGAAAACTCCCGATGTTCCATCGGGCAACAGCTTCACCGTGGAAAGCAAATTCTATCTATGCTGGGGACAACGTGACACTACAAACATGACTGTTACAACAAAAATCAACTGGGCAAGCAAATCATTTTTGAAAAGTGCGATTGAAAAAGGATCCATTGAGGGCCAGAAAACTTCTATTGATTGTATGCTATCCGAATTAAAGGACGTCATTTACGCTGCCAAAAGTAAAAAAGTCGTGAGAAAAAGAACAAAGAGCCACGACAAGCATAAACGTATTCATAATAATATTGAGCGGAGAGGCTCTCAAGACCATGAGACAAGCAATAATAAGGATGTTTTGACGTATGCTTTGAATTTTGTTCGAAATATTTTGAGTTGGGATATTCTTAAGGATATTTTTGTGTATCCTCAGAAATTAGTTTTGATCCTGGGTATGATCATCATGTGCTTTTGGTTCTCAAGGCTTTTCTTTTTTCAAGGTCAGCATAATCTTCAAATCATCAAACCGGGAAGGTTGCTCATTGACGGTCAAGAATATAGTTATGTGCCCAGTTTTGGAACACTATATAGCTCATATGAGAATACCATATCATCTGGCAAGAAGAAAACAAATATGAATTACGCACAAGATAGCAACCCTATTATTGGAAGTGAACGCGATATCTGGGACTGGATAAATGATAGAGGAAGTGGTGTATTACCTCAAAAGCATGCTATACTGGGAAACGTTAACGGACACAAATTGCAACAATTGGCAGACAGCGTTGAAATAACAGAATTACAAATCAACCATATTAGGAATATGTTGGACAGCATTAAGGAGAACGCCGAGAATACATAGTAATAGCATTTTTTATATTCCTTTTTGTATTTATGTAATAATAGTATCTACCGTACACCGACGTCAGCGGCAAATTTCTCGTTATCATAGTAAACGGAGTTGTCCAAACTAATGGCGGCTATTTTGTTCTGTAATTTATAAATGCCTTGAGTTGAGAAAATAAATGATTTTAACTATGAATTGGAACTTCTCGCAGTTTTTATATAGACAAACCAACGTGGAAACATGAAATATCTGGACAAAAACCTGAACAGAAAGCAAGAACAGATAAAAGATTATCAAAATATGAACGGAACTTTGATCAAAGTGTTCGAACGGTTATCTGCTGAAAAAAAAAAGTACGTATCCATCTTTCCTCACAGAAACGTTAGTTGTTTAAATAATATCTATTCAATTTGTGATACTAACCGAAGATATTCAAGTACTAAAACACCAAAAGAGGTTTCCTCAAAGTACATCAAGGAATTAAAGGAATACAATGAATTAAGGGACGCTGGCCTACGGTTGGCTCAAATTATTGCGGATGAGAAGCAATGTAAGATCAAAGATGTTTTTGAAGAAATTGGGTATTCAATGAAAGATTAGCGAGCGAGCTTCCGGGAAAAGGTTTTATTTCCTCCGGAGCACGAAATGCTGCAATACTTTAGAGAAATGCTGTAAAATTTATATAAATAAAGGAGAAAGAAAATTTACTAATGAAAAAATAAGCTGAAAGGTCAATTAAGGTAACGCTGGATAGTTTGACGGGCGTTGTTTGTATCTAGCGATTATATTACCCTCTGCTTTCTAATGGTTTTCGCTGATGCATTGCCCGAAATCAAAACGGAGTAAATCTCTTCTCTTCGGACGATTTCTTCGATTATTCCAACAGTGAACTAAAAAAGAAAACATTCATCACCAAATAATGTGAAATAAACGAGAAGCACATCGGAGAGAAGTCAATGAGCCAAGTTCACGTATTCTAGCGGTGAATAACTTTAAAAGAACGTCAACTCCACGCTTTACCTGACACTGTTAACAATTGGTATTCTATCAAGAAGCTTTTTTTCTCACCCACAAACATCGTCTCCTCTTCCCCACGTCCACTATCACTTTGTTCCATACCACACCTTCATTTAACATCAAAAAAACGCATCTGAGGAACTAATTTATTGGCACTTCCAAAAAATGCGTGTTCCTCTGAGAAATATGTTAGTATCGGCGCTGCTCGTTTGGGCGCTTTCATCTCTAGTTTTATGCTTAGATCCGTTTTTATCCCAAACTCTGAGAGAACAGATCCTGAATGATGAAATTGCATTCACCAAGAAGCCCAATCTAATCTACGGCTTGGAAAAGAGTATACCTTCTCATATTACTCCCTCTAGAACCACTGAGCATTTTCCAAAAGAAAAACGCAGTTCAAATCCAACACCTAATTCATCAGACGCTGCCAATAATCCGCGTACTAATAAAAAAACCCATAATGCTGCTAATTCGATAAGTATGCCCTATTTGGAGAACCGTTCCCTGAATGAGTTAAGCTTATTAGACATATTAATCGCGGCTGACGTTGAAGGTGGACTTCATGCTGTTGACAGAAGAAACGGTCATATAATATGGTCCATCAGTCCTGAAAAATTTCAGCCGCTCATAGAAATCCAGGAACCTTCAAGATTAGAAACGTATGAAACTCTGATTATCGAGCCCTGTGGTGATGGAAACATTTATTACTTTAACGCCCACCAAGGATTGCAAAAACTTCCTTTATCCATACGTCAACTGGTTTCAACTTCTCCACTACACTTAAAAACGAACATTGTGGTTAATGACTCGGGGAAAATGGTTGAGGATGAAAAAGTGTACACTGGATCGATGAGAACTATAATGTATACCATAAATGTTTTGAATGGCGAAATTATATCTGCTTTTGGTCCCGGTTCGAGAAACGGATACTTTGGAAGCCAAAGTATAGATTGCTCACCTGAGGAGAAAATAAAACTTCAAGAGTGTGAAAATATGATTGTAATTGGTAAAACTATTTTTGAATTGGGAATTCACTCTTATGATGGTGCAAGCTACAACGTTACCTATTCTACATGGCAACAAAACGTTCTGGATGTTCCCCTAGCGCTTCAGAATACATTCTCTAAAGACGGCATGTGTATAGCGCCCTTCCGTGATAAATCACTGTTAGCAAGCGATTCAGATTTCAGAATTGCTAGATGGGTTTCCCCGACATTCCCCGGAATTATTGTAGGCCTTTTTGATGTGTTTAATGACCTTCGCTCTAATGAAAATATACTGGTACCCCATCCCTTCAATCCTGTTGATTTTGAAAGTGTATCAAGCAACAAGGTTTATCTGGATCAAACATCAAACCTTTCTTGGTTCGCACTATCTAGTCAGAATTTCCCCTCATTAGTTGAATCAGCCCCTAAATCGAGATATGCTTCCAGTGATCGTTGGAGAGTATCTTCAATCTTTGAGGATGAAACTTTATTTAAGAATGCAATTATGGGGGTTCATCAGATATTTGGCAATGAATATGACTACCTGTATGAAAACTATGGAAAGCCGAATACTTTGGACACCACGCCAAAACATCCGCCTTTAATGATAGATTCATCCGTTGATACGACCGACTTGCATCAGAACAGGGACATCAATTCATTAAACGAATATATGTCAACAGAAGATCTTGAAGCATATAGAGAAAAAGTCCACGAACAAATATCGAGAGAGCTAAGGAGAAAAAGTCAAAATTCTTTGCTATTGAAAGTTGGAAGCCTAGCTTACCGGATCATAGAGACAGGCGTGTTTTTATTAATGTTTCTCACTTTTTGTGCTATTTTGCAGAGATTCCAAATTTTGCCGCCATTATATGTAGTGTTATCAAGAATAGGGTTCACACCTGAAAGAGAAGTTCCAATAGTTGAAGAGAAAATATTGAATGGTTCTGTGGAACCAGGAAATACAGTTAACTCACTTGATCTAAAATCGGGAAAACAGGTTCTTTTTAAGGGTGCGTTAAATGACGGAGGCTTAAAATCAGAAAACGATAACGATGATGGTGATGATGATGATGATGACGATGAAAAATCACTAGATTTAACCTTAGAAAAGAAAAAGAGAAAAAGAGGTTCGAGAGGGGGTAAAAAGGCCAGGAAATCACGCATTGCAAATATACCAAACTTCGAGCAGTCTTTAAAAAATTTAGTAGTTTCAGAAAAAATTTTAGGTTATGGTTCGTCAGGAACGGTAGTATTCCAGGGCAGTTTCCAAGGCAGACCCGTTGCGGTGAAAAGAATGTTAATTGATTTTTGTGACATAGCTTTGATGGAAATAAAACTTCTGACAGAAAGCGATGATCACCCAAACGTTATACGATATTACTGTTCAGAAACAACGGATAGATTTTTGTATATTGCTCTAGAACTTTGCAATTTAAACTTACAAGATCTCGTTGAATCTAAGAACGTATCAGATGAGAATTTAAAATTACAAAAAGAGTACAATCCAATTTCATTATTGAGGCAAATAGCGGCCGGAGTCGCTCATCTACACTCTCTGAAAATTATTCACCGAGATTTAAAACCTCAGAATATTCTTGTTTCTGCATCGAATAGGTTTACTGCAGACCAGCAAACAGGAGTTGAAAATCTCAGAATTTTAATATCAGACTTCGGTCTATGCAAAAAACTAGATTCTGGTCAATCATCTTTTAGAACAAATTTGAATAATCCTTCTGGAACAAGTGGATGGAGGGCTCCTGAATTACTCGACGAGTCAAATAATTCACAATACCAAATTGAAACCGAGCATTCCTCTAGTAGACACACGGTAATTTCATCCGATTCCTTTTATGACCCATTTACCAAAAGGAGGTTGACAAGGTCTATCGATATTTTTTCGATGGGATGTGTCTTCTATTATATTCTATCTAAAGGAAAGCATCCATTTGGAGATAAATACTCCCGTGAGAGCAATATAATAAGAGGAATATTTAGCCTTGATGAAATGAAATGTCTCCATGATAGGTCTTTAGTTGCTGAGGCTACAGATTTGATCTCACAGATGATTAATCATGATCTACTTAAAAGACCGACCGCTATGAAAGTTTTAAGGCATCCGCTGTTTTGGCCCAAATCAAAAAAACTGGAATTTCTTTTAAAAGTCAGTGATAGACTTGAAGTTGAAAATAAGGATCCTGCGAGTGACCTGCTGCTGAAATTTGATGCTGCATCCAATTTTGTAATACCTAATGGAGATTGGACCGTTAAGTTTGATAAAACTTTCATGGACAACCTTGAAAAGTACAGAAAATACCAATCGTCAAAGTTAATGGATTTATTGAGAGCGCTTAGGAACAAGTACCATCATTTCATGGATTTGCCTGAAGATATAGCAGAACTGATGGGGCCGGTACCCGATGGATTTTACGATTACTTCACCAAGCGCTTCCCAAACCTACTGATAGGTATTTATATGATTGTTAAGGAGAACTTGGGTGATGACCAAATTTTGCGCGAATTTTTGTATTCATGAAACATCATACTTTCCTGCTACTTCCTGTTTTCCCGAGTGCTATTTCATACATTAGTGTTAATCATCCATAATTTTACGTCCTTGCATACATGAAAAAAAGCTTTACTTATTCATGCACCTACAATACTTTTTTCTTTCTTAAATAAACTATATGTCAGATACACTTAATTCTATAAAGTTATGCCTAAGAAACATCAAACATGAGCAAACGATTGCCATCATTCAGTGCTGATTTTTTTTGTAGAGAGTTTCCGTTCTGCAATTCTTATGCAAATGAAAGTAAATACACATGCAAAAGCGTAGACTTCATCAAACCAAGAATCTATGACAATGTTTGGAACGGTGAATTTTTCACCCAATAATTCCTTCAATCTTTGTGATACTTCAAAGGGGAGATGGGACCTAATCATTAACGTGGTGGCTAAAACGTAAACACCGGTCAACTCTGATACCACCAAATTTTTTATTAGAGATACTCCTTTCTGTTCCTGAGAGAGACCCCCTTTTCTCTCCTTACGAATAGTACTGTTCACAAATTCTGGAAGTAGATTACCAGTGTCATCATTTTGCATGGCAAATAATGCAAGAATCTGGAATTTTACGGGCAAAAGGGTCACAACGTATGAGATAGTGGTATTAACGGCAGAGAGACAGCAAAGAAAAAGCGAAATTGACAAAAATAACGATATTTGTTTAGTTAATGAATCGAGGTCGTGTTGATAATTGAACCTAAAGAATGAAAAGTCCAAAATGTTAGCTATAGTGATCGCCAAAGGATCAGATGCTGCATTTTCACTGAAATTCTCATATTCGTAATCATTTGGATATTTGAGCGAGTGATATATGATATAAGGAATTCTTTTCAGGAAGGTTATTATTAATTTATGGAGACAATATATGATAAAGCCGATCTCAAAGATTTTCTTAAAGGTTCGTACTTGAGGAGATTGTTTTAATAATATTTCTAATTTCCCAAGTTCCAACTGATACCAAGCAATTTTTTCCAACAGCTCTGCTCTGAAAGTCGAGTTTTCTACGTTTGACTCCTTTTCTAGTTGTGTTAATATCTGCACATTTTGCTCAATATTATGTTCATAATCTTGGATTTTTTCCTCCATATAAGCATCCGTTGTCCATAAGAGAGACTTACTGTTATCATTGCTGTTTATGTTTCTGAGGCTGGGGTCAGACATTGACGTATTACGAAACTTATGCCAGATCACCAAAAAGTTATAGTATAAACTAGAAACAGTGGCCAATCCAGAGAGGGAGGCCATGACTGTGACACCTCCTATGGACAGTCTAGTTAGAATATTTTTTGTGTATTGGAACGGTCCAAAATTTATGTAACTCAGAAGTGCAATGAGAAATGACAAGCTTAAGCATGTCACGATGATCAATTTATCGATATCAAACTTATCATTGTAAAACTTATTCAATAAGGATATTATAATGAAGAATGGCTGAAGCAAAATTAAGATGAACGATAGTAGCACAGCTGTAAGGGGCCACACCCAGGTTGTTATGAAGGTGACTTCCCTATCCATACCCGCTACCTTAATCTGCCACAGAATGATCTCTATCGTTACCGTGTACGTCATCATTGCTAATGAAAAAAGGATTCGCTGCGATTGCAGTATTTTATAAGACGGTAAAGAATATTCTGTGTAAAATTTGTTAATGAAATTGCCCATGCTGGAAACATTTTCATGCGAGCCAATTTTCAACTGGCTAGTCAAAGGAGAGCCATTTTTTTTTGAGGAAGTTGATATGATGTCAAATAACGAGCCTACTTTAAACCAGAGCCTCTCGTAGGACCATTTGTAAGCAAACGCTCCGGATACGGAAAGCACCACGAATACAATAAGTGCCTCCATCCCGTCCTTCAGGTAGTCTGTTTTGCAGTGTGTTTATATACCGCAGCTTTGGCAAGACCATAATGAGGTCGTTCCCCTTCCTTTCTCTGCTGGCCACTTTTTATTGTTCAAGACTCGGTCATCGCAGATATCGCTATTTTTTCCCCTATGCCTTTTTAAACCATGAAAGGAAAGCTAATCGTCAAGATTAAGTAGGCCAATAGTGAGATGCAAACATTCGAGGATGCTGCTTACCACGTGAGAATGATCCTTACCTAAAATACTCATATCCAGAGCCCTCTCTCATGAATTTCTATGATCCCAACAGGGCTAAGTCACTGTTCAGGTGTTTACTGAACATTACATAGGTCATTCTATACAATAGAAGATGTGTGAATAGGGCATTGGTAAGGTTAAGAAGGGTTTTACCTTAGTCGCTATCTACGAATATCCTGGGTTTGGGTTCCAACTTTTTTCGTATCCATTGAAAAATTATACTCGATTATAAATTTGAAATGGTGTTGAGGCTAGTTTTGCTTTACCGTGAACCGTATCAATCTACTTAAATGTTTAGATAAGCTGATATTGGATTTGCACTGATAATACGTTGGACAGAAATTATGGACGTATGTTAAAGATTGCGTTTTGTCGCCAGATCGGTCTTTTTGCCTTCTTAGGGTTTTATACTAACTTCTTTTATTGGTTCTGGAACTACGGCACCATTTACATGTTACCAGGATGGAAGAAAAAGGGAATTACATGAGTTAAATGCCCGAGCTTGGAATGGCGAGGAAGTCTTCCCCTTGAAAAGTAAGAAATTAGACTCAAGTATAAAGAGAAACACTGGTTTCATAAAAAAATTAAAAAAGGGATTTGTAAAAGGTTCAGAAGCCTCATTACTGAAGGATCTAGGTGAGGCCTCCTTAGAAAAGTATCTTTCGGAGATAATAGTTACCGTGACTGAGTGTCTGCTGAACGTTCCAAATAAAAACGACGACGTAATTGCCGCTGTTGAAATTATAAGTGGGCTTCATCAAAGATTCAATATTCGGTTCACTGGTCTTCTTTTGGGCGCTTTTTTACAAGCATTTGAGAATCCTTCAGTTGACATTGAGTCGGAAAGAGATGAACTTCAAAGGATAAGTAGAATCAAAGGAAATCTCCGTGTGTTCACCGAACTTTACTTAGTTGGAGTTTTCAGGACATTGGATGATGCTGAGTCAAAAGACACCATACCAAACTTTCTACAGAAGAAAATTGGCAAAAAAGATCCCTTACTATTTAGCATCTTAAGGGAGGTACTTAATTACAAGTTCAAACTGGGTTTTACCACCACTATTGCGACAGCGTTCATCAAGAAATTCGCACCTTTTTTCCATGATGACAATAATTCTTGGGATGACTTGATTTCGGATTCAAACTTGAAATGCACCTTGCAATCTTTGTTCAAAATTTTTATAGATGCTACCTTTTCTAGGGCCTCAGAACTGCATAAAAGGGTGAATAAACTACAAAGGGAACATCAAAAATGCCAGATAAGAACGGGAAAGTTGAGAGACGAGTACATAGATGAGTACGATGAGCTACTTCCGATATTCATCAGATTCAAGAGTTCCGCGGTTACCTTGGGAGAATTTTTCAAGCTAGAAACTCCAAAACTCGAAGGCGTTTCTAATGATGATCTGAAAGAAATTGCTTCTCCAATGATCACGAACCAGATGTTACCACCGAATCAACGATTGTGGGAAAACGAAGACGCAAGGAAATTTTACGAGGTTTTACCAGATATCTCCGAGGCCGTGGAAGAATCACAACCCACCAAAACTGAAAAAGATTCAAATACGAACTCCAAAAATATCAATCTATTCTTTGCAGATTTAGAAATGGCAGACTCTAAAGATATAATTGATGAGCTCTCGATCAGATATTGGTCGTCGCTTTTGGATAATAAAGCCACAAGAAACCGAATATTGAAATTTTTCATGGAAACACAAGACTGGAGCAAATTGCCAGTATATTCCAGATTTATTGCAACAAACAGTAAATACATGCCAGAGATCGTCTCCGAATTTATTAACTACCTGGATAATGGGTTTAGGAACCAACTGCATTCTAATAAGATTAATGTAAAAAATATCATCTTCTTTGGTGAAATGATCAAGTTTCTATTAATACCGTCATTTATGATTTTCCACAAGATTAGAACATTAATTATGAATATGCAAGTGCCAAATAATGTGGAAATTTTGACCATTCTATTGGAACACTCAGGAAAATTCCTACTAAATAAACCAGAATATAAGGAATTAATGGAAAAAATGGTCCAATTAATCAGAGACAAAAAGAATGATAGACAATTGAACATGAACATGAAAGGTGCGCTGGAAAACATAATCACTTTACTTTACCCTCCGTCTGTTAAGTCTTTGAATGTTGCAATAAAAACGCTTACATTAGAACAACAGTTTTATCGTATTCTGATTAGAAGTGAACTAAGTAACCTAGATTTCAAGCATGTCGTAAAGCTGGTTCGTAAAGCCCACTGGGCTGATTCAGCTATTCAGAAAACACTATTTTCTTTGTTTTCAAAGCCACATAAGGTAAGTTACCAAAATGTTCCCCTACTAACTAAAGTTCTAGGTGGTCTATACAGTTATCACCGTGACTTTGTCATCAAGTGTATAGATCAAATATTAGAAAACACTGAACGGGGCTTAGAGATCAACGATTATGGACAAAATATGCATAGGATATCGAACGTGAGGTATTTAACTGAGATCTTTAACTATGAAATGATAAAATCCGACGTTTTGTTAGATACCATTTATCACATTATAAGATTCGGTCACGTAAATAACCAACCCAATCCTTTTTATCTGAATGATTCAGATCTACCAAATAATTACTTCAGAATTCAGCTGGTTACTACAATTCTACTAAATATCAACAGGACACCTGCTGCCTTTACTAAAAAGTGCAAAATTTTGTTAAGGTTTTTGGAATATTACATTTTTACCAAAGATCAGCCTTTACCTAAAGAGACACAGTTCAGGGTTTCCAGCACATTCAAAAAGTATGAAAATATTTTCGACAACTCCAAGTTTGAAAGATCAGAAAACCTGGTCGAAAGTGCTCTGAAGCTGGAAACTTTACTGAAATCATTAAACACTATAAAAAGCAGAGAGACCGAATCGGAAGGATCTTCGGCAAGCACTGGTGGCGGTATTGTAAGCGCAGTTTCCATTGATGTAAGTGCTGATGAAAATGATGATGATGATGATGATGATGATGATGATGATGATGAAAATGATGATGGTGTCGATTTATTAGGAGAAGATGAGGAAGTGGAGACAAGTGCGGCTGATACTGAATCAGTACCAGGGAAATGTCAAGAGAAGCATGATGAGAGTGAGGATGATGACGAAGACGAAGACGAGGATGAAGATGAAGACGAAGATGAAGATGACGATGAAGATGAAGATGAAGACAGTGATTCTGATTCCGAATATGGTGGCGAAGATGAAGATGACGACGAAGATAGTGATTCTGATTTGGAATATGGTGGTGACCTTGACGCCGACAGAGATATTGAAATGAAACGAATGTATGAAGAGTACGAGAAGAAATTAAAAGATGAAGAAGAAAGAAAGGCAGAAGAAGAATTGGAAAGGCAGTTTCAACAAATGATGCAAGAATCCTTAGACGCAAGAAAGAGCGAAAAAGTTGTTGCTAGCAAAATACCAGTAATTCCAAAGCCGGTTAGCGTACAAAATCCCTTATTGCTGAAAAAGAATGAAAAGCTTTCTTTCAATATGAAAAACGACGAAGAATCATCTAATCCAAAGAAAATTGCATTTACGTTTTTGACTAAGAGTGGCAAGAAAACGCAATCAAGAGTTTTACAGTTACCGACGAATGTGAAGTTTGTTTCTGATGTTCTTGAAGAAGAAGAAAAGCTGAAAACCGAAAGAGACAAAATCAAAAGGATTGTTCTAAAACGCTCCTTTGATTGATAAATTGCTTGCGAATATAGATTGTTCCATTTTCTACTGTATATGCTCACTTATTTTTAGTTCTATTGAATTGCTCGGCTTATATATAGTATACCATCTATGGTGCTGTACTCTCAGTCACACTCTCTTTCGAGAGATCAAGCAAGAATATGCTAGTCAACTCTTATAAAAACCACTGTTATGTCGTCTTCCTTCCCGCCGCTGTAGTTTTTACCGGTTAGTTTAGAAATCTCCTGAGAAAAAACACTAGGATAATTAGGGTCTTTGCTTAAACGAACTACGTTTTTCACGAATTCCTGTGATAACAGCTGTAATTCATCCTTTGTTCTGGCAGAGTTATCTTTCAAAAAAAGCTCAATATCATCCGCGGCAATGTTATCAGTTACACCGTCGGTAGCTAAGATAACAATATCATTTTTGTTCAATTGGAAGCTATATTCATCAGCGTCAGCGGGAGTATTCAGAATATATTTGCTACCCCTTCTTTCAGCTTCTTTCAACATTTCTTCTGGTATGATCGACAACTGGTAGGGTGCATTAAACCCAACGGTTTGGAACTCTGTTTGGAACACAAGCTTCGAACTTCTAAAGACACCGCACCAGGAATCACCCAAATTAGCAACTTGCAACTTACCATTTGATGGGAAGTGGGCCATTATGGCAGTTGTTCCGCCTACTTTCACCACCTTCTCATCCTTAACTTTTGAATAAGCAGCGTCAATGATTTTTTTGGGCGTTAAGAGTGGTTCCTTAGATGACATATCTGCTAAAGCTGTACTTATTTCATCCATTTTTCTGCATAGTTCTCTTGAAATGGCACTAGAATCATATCCATGTTCAGCCCATCCTCCAACACCGTCTGCAACGCCAGCAAAAATGTCATGGATGTTGTTTGATGTAGCAAAATAATTGTCTTCCCCCGTAGGCGATTTAATAGAATCTTTTAACTTTTGGTATATCTGATCGTCTCTATCCTTGGGTTGGAAAGCTACGGCGGTCTTGTAGGTAAATGGTCCTGTGTGTGCATTGGAACTATAAGTATCACCATGACTGTTGTTCGATTGGTAGCCATTCTTGGCACTCGAATAGAAGGTTCTCTTGGAAAAGTTGATGATTTGGCTGCAAGACCCTATGATACGAGAGATACCAGCCTCTGAGTCAATTAGTAAATGTCCCGCAAACTTTGCAATAAGCACACCAGCGAGCAAAATAACAAACATACCATATATAGGACCCCTGGAAGTCCTTAAAGTCCTAAGTCCAATGTTCGCAAACATTTTTGGTGGCCTTGTTCCTTCTTTTTCTAGTTAGTATTCATCGAATGTGTCTTCTATATTTGTCATTAATTAAAACAAAAGCTCGCGCTCAAATTTATCACGAAATGAGACGTGGGCTAAAGAACAAATAGCACTTGTCATCACAATGTGTGCATATTTAGATCAATGTTACAGATGCGCTATTTATAAGGAGGAACGATGATTTTCAAGTCTACTTTGGGGGGAATATGGCGAGTTAACAAGTGGTAGCCCATAAAAATGATACATCTCACGATTCATTGTGATACAAGCGATCCTGAGTGAAGAGATGTTGTATTCTTAACATCGTCGATATTTGTTCCTGAAATGGCACCACCTTATTGCGTGTGTCAATAGCACTTCGGCATTTTAACACATGAGCAGCTGGAGGTACTGACTATGCAATATCAAGAATACGAAGAATGGTAATTTATCCTGATCACTTCTGCTAGAAAAAAAAAGGTTCTCTCCAAAGCGTAAGTGCCACTAAAATGACCATAAAAGGAGAGAAGAATTCATGTGAATTGGTGACAAATTACTGCGTTTTTTTATCCCAACAGGTAAAGCAAGAAAAGATGAATCGGTTTTGAAACGATCCATATCATATAGTGAACTTTTGTATTTCTTGGTGGAGAGTACTGCAGTGAAATTGATTTCTCCATGGGTAAAACTTGAGACAAAGGATGTGTTTGTAGTTGGAGTTTTGGCCAAAAGCAAGGCGATGTTCAATCGTAATTAAGCCATCATCATGTTATTGATTTATTTCGACCAGATAGGAAAGCCGCTTCAGCGTCAAAGAATCGAAAGTATAAAAGAGTAAAAAGTGTGCAATTCCTCTTTTATAGGAAGCTCTAAAGGCAGTACCATGATTGACATAAATAATCAGCTCTATAATTATGAACTTACTGAAGTGGAAAGAAAGGCTTTATCAACGGAGAACTTATTGTTGCAAGAGAAAACACTATAAAAATTTAAAGAGCAAGACATCTAACGGAAGTCAGGCAAGCCGCATAATGATCACAGTCAACTGATGCACAATACCTGCATGAAGTTGGGCAGTGGAGGGATCGACAGGAAATGGCAGAAAAGATAGAGAAACTATCTGATTCAATAAAGAAGTTCAAATGCTCGCCATTTTAATACTACAAGAATCATAGGAATACATCTATAGGGATGCAATTTCTGGGAGGGACCCACATGAAAGAGGGATGTTGAATGACATAGACGAAGCTAGGCGCAAACTATACTATTTGGTCTGTGAATTCGAAATGGACCAATAGGACCAGAAATGCTATAGCATGACTGAACAAGTTTCCAAGGAATTGAAGAGATCCGTCCAAATGCCCAAGCGTAAAAAGCGTATGTACAGTGGGGCATAAACCGAAAACCCCAATGCCAGTCCCAAGCTGCTTGTTCGCCTCAAGAATTCCCAGAAATTTCGAAAGATCAGGTATCGTAGGCAGCACTATATATACTTACAGCTAATAAGTTTGCATGGGCATTCAGAATGGCACCTGGATTATCTTCTGTTCGAACTGCTTTGTAATAGTATAGAATGGAATCTTATTGTTCTTACCGTGTCGGGTAATAGTTTGAAATCGTACAGATGTCTATTTAGGGATTGTTATCAGCTTATTTTAGTGTTAAGAGCAACCCCAAAGGCTTATAAAGGCTTCAAGTGGCAGCAGATTGATAGCGGCATTTCCAAATTTCCAATGGCTGATGATTTAAGGAGAAAAGTTGCCTTGTCCAAACTCGAGAAGGCCAAAAGTATGCTAGATGCGACTTTCCAAGAAGCAGAAGAGCATGTTGAGGATGGCGGCGATGCACTAGGAGCCCTTCCATCATTGAATGGTCAACTGAATGGAAATAGAATCCATAAAGGCAGTGACAGAAGCATTGCTGACAGAAGTTCAAGCAAGAGAAAGGGCAATTTACCCACTTGGAAGGACTTTTTTGATAGTAAGGAATTCGTAAATCTTCCTGAAAGGAATCTCAACATAAATACTTATTACACGTTACCCACTTCATCACTTTCAAACACCTCTTCAGTTCCGATCTTTATCTTCCATCATGGGGCAGGCTCCTCAGGCTTGTCGTTTGCCAACTTGGCCAAGCAATTAAGTACTAAACTGGAAGGAAGATGCGGATGTTTTGCATTTGATGCCAGAGGACACGCTCAGACAAGCTCCACGAAGGCCGGGAAGCCCATGCGCTTTGATAGAGACACTTTTATTGAGGATTTCGTCAACTTACTAAATTATTGGTATGAGTTTAAAATAAGCAAGGAGCCACTTCAGAAGGTATCTATTATCTTAATTGGTCACTCTCTTGGTGGAAGTATATGTACTTTTGCATACGCTAGGTTAGCAACAGAATTACAAAAAAAAGTTCTTGGTATTACTATGTTAGATATCGTAGAAGAGGCTGCCATTCTGGCCTTAAGTAAAGTTGAGCACTTTTTGCAGAGTACACCGAATGTATTCGAATCAATGAACGACGCTGTCGATTGGCATGTTCAGCATGCACTGTCGAAATTGAGAACAAGTGCGGAAATTGCGATACCAGCTTTATTTACTCTATCCAAATCAGGGGAAGCTGTGAGGATTACGAAGCTAGAGACCTTTAGTCCCTTCTGGGACACATGGTTTACAGACTTATCGCATTCCTTTGTCGATCTGCCAGTAAGTAAATTATTGATTTTAGCAGGAAACGAAAATCTAGATAAGGAGTTGATTGTAGGACAGATGCAAGGTAAATACCAACTAGTTGTTTTTCAAGATTCAGGCCATTTTATCCAAGAAGACTCGCCTATGAAAACGGCAATCACTCTGATTGATTTCTGGAAGCGAAACGATTTTAGAAACGTGGTTATCAAGACTAATTGGGGTCAACATAAAACGGTGCAAAATATGTAGAGATAAGGTGCTAGAAGTCAGTCTTCATCTTTTTTATGATAAAGTCAAATAACTAAATATACAGACACATAGTAAAATACCGTCTTAGCGTTTCCAGTTTTCTTGTACTAATCAATTGACATAATGTCAAGTTGCGAATCTTTATGTGATTCGCATTGTTCAACAACTTCGTCAATTTTTTTTGAGGCCCACGGAAATCTTGGATTGATTAGAAAGGGTCGTAAATCAAATCTATTGTCCTCTGGTGAATATTGTTCAGCATGATAACTAGGAGTTAACACAGTTTGTTTATGCCTGTTGACAGCGTAGAAGAAAAAAAACCTTTTAACCTTTTCAGATATTTGACGAGGTGTTAACTTGGGAGACCACTGATGAAGAAGTTTCAGGAACATCGAATAAGGACCACATTTTTCAACCTTTCTAAGGTAACCAAATACCCCCAACTCCTCATAGGTCATTCCCATGTCCTTCTCATCTGATTGAATATAATCTTTCGTCATAGGTTCCAGTTCTGCAGTAGGGGTAGCATTCAAAAAGTCATTCAATATTGGCATGTCATATTCTTTTGATGCATATGCAATGAATCTTTTCAAGTCAGTCTTTGATATGCCTCCAATAGGGTTGATGTCAGCGGAAGAGCAATCATACTTTGTTAAATAGCCACGCAAGCATTCATCAACATTGGCACTACCCAACACAAGCAAACCGCTAGAATTTGGAATGCTACGAACCCACGGCAATAGTTGCGCAAAAAGATAAGAAAGAACCATTCTTAGGCGCGCTTGAATATTTTGCAAAGCAAGGTTCTCGGTCTGGGACCCACCAAATATTTTAAATATTGGTTTTTTACCCGTAGCAACTTCAAATAAGGATACCACACTGGATACTAATGAGTCCATCTTTAAATCGACGTGGTAGGATCCAATAGCACTAGAGAGGTCTTTGGCCCTACTTCTTGTCTCCCTAGAAGAGTTTTCAGTACCCATGAAACATGAATGGAATATTTTTGAGGCTATCTCCTGCGGAGTGCTTGGAATCCAATCGTCGGCACTACGTGTTATCCTACGAACGTCTTTAATGACTTGGTCATTTCCATTCTGAGCAGCGTTTGTTACTAAACGACACATAGAGTGAACAATCATTGCTGTTGCGCAAGAGTCAATACCCCCAGACAAGGGAAGGAAAAACCCTGTACCGTTACAACGCCTTAAATAATCCCACATCCAGCAAGCAGGGCCCAAAGCAATTTCCTCCTCAGGAGAGTGGTAAAAAGGCTCCCGGACCTTTGTCGGACATATTGTAGGATCAAATCTGGAGGTCATTAAAGCCAATTCTACCGGAATATCAATACGTTTGAACTTTATTTCTGCTAAAGAAGCCTGTAAGCCGCGAGACATGACAGCCGCGCGATAACTTCTCACTTCTTCTAGGTCTACAGTAGCAGTAACGACTTCCACGTCATCTAGAGAAAACTGTGAACCTTGGGCTACAATTGTACCATTAATGGCAATTAAGGCGCAGCCATCATAATATAATCTGTCACCATCACAACCTCTTTGATTTGCATACAAGTAAACACCACCACAACGTTTAGTAGCATTTAGGATCAAGTCTAATCTTTTATTCAACTTACGCAGTTCGTGGTGAGAACCAGATGAGTTTGTGATGATTTCCACGCCATCTAATGACATGGCGATGTGAGGCGATTGAGGCGTGAATAGCTCTTCACAAGTTTCTGTACCGATGCATGTATCTAGTGAATTTATCACAGCATCACCGAATGGCACAAGCCTCTGACCAGTAACTTTCTGAATTTCAGGTGGGAGTATAAAGTCCTCCACTACGCCAGGTTTCATCCAAGGAGTGAAAAACCTCATTTCTCTATAATTGCCATCATTTGCTAACCAAATCTTTGGCCTTATAAACAGTATCTCGCCATCCAGTGATAGGAGGCGACAATTATACCGAACATTCTTATGTAAAACTGGCATGCCAATATCAAGTATTAACCCATGAGTTTCTCTATTCTTGATGATCTGGGCATACATCTCCCATGAATGAAGACAAACATCATTCTCCAAAAAATGATCCAAACATCCATAACCAGTTATTTCTAGCTCTGGCCCAACACGTAACCTGGCACCTCTTTCTTTGGCAATTCTAATAGATTCTAAGATACGATCTCTATTACCTTCAAAATCCAGGGCCCATTGGTTCAAATTACAAGTAGCTAAAGTAATTAAATGTGACATTGGTGAAAGAAAGTAAACTTGATGGGAGGGATTGTATCAACTGGGCCTCGGCTGAGATTAAGTCCCAGATATCCCATCTTTAGAAGGCGAGGTTGATGATCTTTATACTTCTTTCTATATTACCCTTTGTCTTTTTCGACGAAAATGATAACGTTTTTGCATGAATAGGGATATGAAGAATCTATTGCTCCTTCTTATCATATCTTCTAAGATCTTGATAACATAGAAACTCGGTCTTTGGAATGACAGATGTTGATGTAAATATAACCTGATTTAGCTGATTTATTTACATGATTTCTCAATAAATTTAAGTAAAGGTATATTACGGATTTTTTGATCCTCGATAAAATTCTTTCTCTTTCTTCGAAGTTTTGGAACTAATTGTAAAAAACATATGTATTTGGTTGGGAGTGAAAGCAGATCTTTCTTATATTTTTTACAATCACTTCAAGTTAACGACTCATATCTTTCACAAATTGAAACCGACTTATTTTTCACTTGATTCTACTCGCTGATCAAAAGCAATTTAGAATTCTTCATCCCTATAAAAATAATAAATATATATTAATGGCCATAAAAATATCGCGAATCACCACTATCATTGCTTATTGGAAACTCACTTGTTCCAAGAAAATAAATGAAAAATTTTAAAGTTCTTCATGGGTTGTATCTTATACTAACATTACATATAGGTGATTTAACGGATATTGATAAGAGACATGAAATAAATATTTATAGGCTACAAAAAAAAAATGCGCGGAAATGACGAAAACAACACTATCATGGATTTACCAAAGATGGGTAACGTCTGACCAATCGTGGTTCCTTCTTCTTTCCCAATAACTCTTTGGTCCAGTTATGTACTTCCATTCAGTCTTAGATACTTTCTCAAAATACCTTGGCTCAGTGTCCTGTCCTTTATTACGTCTTTCACGCTGAAGTTGTTCCAATTTCAATTTCCATTCTTCAGCCTTATCAACATTTCCCTGTTCATATGCTCTAATATCTGGCCTTAATCTAGAGTCAGTAGGTGGCAAATTGCCCTCCTCAATTTCTGTAATTTCATTTAAATTTGCGGTGAATTTAGTGAATCCATATTTTTTCTTCGGATTGCTGACTAAATCACTGACTTCCCATATAGTTTCATGAGTAGTTTCATTGACCAAACTTTGTGTCCATTTACCGGCCAGAGTTTCTTTTTTACGATTACTTGAAGCTGGTGGGATTATTGAAACTTTAAATCCTTCTGACCTTCCACTAAACATGCCTGCTTTATCAAATAAAATGTGCGATTTATCTCCTTTCGAGGAATGGACTTCGAATTCGTTAACCGGCTCCATATATCTCTCTCCTGCAATCAGATTTTTTAAAATTGTAGTTGGTTGGGTCCATTCAAATAGTTCCCCGGTTGCTTTGAACTTTAATCTTAGTATACCTTCGTTGTTCAGTTCGATAGATTTACCCCAGAATTTTTGAGAAGGAGTTACAGTATAACTACATTCCCATTCGAGATGCTCTGCAAAAAAGGCAAATACTGGTGGACGATGAGAAACCTTTTCCGAGATCAATCTAAACCCCATATCTTCTCGTATAAGTTCAAACGTTTCAGCTAGTAGCGGATTGAATGGTTTTCTCAGGGTCCTTGCTTTATCTCTATATATGGAAAGAAAGGAAATGGCAAATGCTGAAACAAAGGTTATAGGATCAGAACGTTGAGTGGCCTTTGTTAAGAGAGGAGCGTACTCAAATGTCTCTGATATCAGCTGCAGGATAGAAATGGGTTCATTCGAAGTCACTGGCATGGCAATAGAACTCAAATCTTTACCTACATTCTTTCTTAAGAACGATAATAGACTTGGAGGTGAAGCTGCTGCTTCTGGTATATCGTCACGACGTGAAATTGACTTTGGATAGGAAAGAGCAAACAAATCTTTACTTGTAAATGTTTCAGTAGAAGATTGAGCACTTTCGCTTTTTTGATGATGATTACGGCGGCGATTTTTGTGACGATTTTTGTAGTGTTTACGGCTTTGAGTTTCGTCGTTAGTAGTATGGCTTTTTAAACTCGATGACCCTATCAATTTGTTTTCTGATGTTTCACCTTCCGTGATAAATTCATTTTGGTCACTTTTGCCTAGAAGAGGAGTTTCCTCAACTATATTGTTTATATCATCTTCTGTGTCAGTTAATAGAATAACCCCACGGCTGATTTCTTCTTCAGCGTCGAAAAATTCATCATTTTCGCTGAGATATGAAGCCAGGGAAACTCTCGTATCCTTCGCCTTTTTGCACAGAATCTGATGGTCCTTGAATAAGACCTCCCCTTGGGTAACAAATCGACTCACAAACACTTCCAGATCTGCCAGTTGATTATATAACGCATGCTCGGTATGTGTTGTGTTATGTGGGATTTCATCAGAAACTAAAGAATCAGATGAAGTCATGCCAGAAGAAGAGTGATTAAATGAAGACACTTTATTATTTGCAAAGGGGGAAGATGACGAATTCGATATATTCAACCCTTCAGATCTTTGGCGTGGCGCACTTGGTTTATAAGATATAGAGTCCTTTTTACATTGTTCTAGTCGCTGTTGAATCAAGCGTAAGTTCATAGAAAAGGTAGCGTAGGATTCACTGGGCAATGGCACATACAAATCATCGGCGTCCTTCTGAATGTACTGTGACTGTGGTTGGACGGATTTAGTAGTAACAATAGGTGTAAGCTGGTCACGACTTTGTAGAGTACTTTTATTATTAGCCCCTTTACTATTGTCAAATGCTTCTGGATTTTCCCCCAGAGTGGAAGTGTCCTTATCTTCAAATTGGTCATCAAAACAAAATTGTAATGCATCAACCCACGATTGCCAGTTTTCCTTATTTGTAGCCTTCAAGACCCAAACTTCCATACCAGAATCGATGATGATTATTTTATCCTTTTTATTGGCACTAACAGATGACAAACTTATTACAATCTCACCTCTACAGGTTTGATTATGGTCGTTCAAGTAGTATGATAAAGTTCCGTATCTAAAGTCCAAAGTGAAAAACCTTTTCTTGAAACCTTGTAGCCTCTTTCTCCTTTTCTTCAGCAGGTAACCTTGCAGATATCGTCCCTGTCCTACTCTAAACAGCATATCCCGTTGGGTTGATGTTCTATTTAAAGCTGCAGGCCCTGCTGGAGGCGTGGATCTCGTGCTTATCATTGATTGATTATCACCATTTATTACACTCGCATTGAAAAGGATTTTTTTCTTTACATTTTTAGAGGACGAATTGTCTAGTATAAAGGCATAATAGTAATCAGTATCTTTTACTTCGAGATCACCTTGAACCATAGTGTTCCCCGAAACGTTGCCGACCCTCTTAACCAAGGTGAAGCCCGATGCGGATAGTTTTTCACGTAGGGGTATTTCTTGAGATTGCTGTTGTATATCACTGATGGACAGCGAAGAATGTGATCTCTCCTTTCTCCTATTATCAGATCCATTGCTGGAATTGTGAGAGTGTTGGGAAGAACGCCTATGGTGCTCCTCCACGTGACCAGAGCTTCCTTTATGCAATAAGGATTTAGTTGTATAGTCCAGCAACGTTTTAGTGTCAGGGGCAATGTGAACAGCGGAAGCATGGTCATCGACACTTGATTTCAACTTCTTGTAGATACCAATCTCGATAGATTTCTTCAATGGCTTGATCTGATAGTTGATTACATCACCGCGGCCACATTTTACCCAACGAACCACAAATGATCGATTTTGGATATCAATTGTTTCCATAATTTGATTGGTAGGCTTCCACTCAAATACGATTTACTTTTCTAGCAAATAAAACGTTAAAAGCTTTCCCAATTTACACACTTTCCCTCCATAGACTCACCAGAAAACCATATCGTCAATTGTTGTTTTGATGCCAAGCAGCTCAAAGATTTGGTTATTTTTTTCGCTCTGCGCTAACCAATATCCGTATTAAAAGCTATGAGGCTTTTCGGTTGAATCAACAGTTGGAAATATGTGCATACAACTAAATTAGAAATGTTATATAATGTTACGTACGAAAAAGGAATCTCTTCAATATGTTTGATATAAATAGTAGTTACTTTCTTTTGAATTGGCCCTCCAGAAGACTCAAGGTCGAACTCAACCGGATGCGGCTCTGAAGTTGCGCCCAAGATATGATTTTTTTGACTGTTACAGTGGACGGATGACCTTTCTTCCAAATCGCAATGCATCGTAATAACATGGAACGCCACCCTGTAACAACTGTGAGAAGTTGCTTTTCTTTCTTAGACGAAAGTCCTATTATGCAAAAAAAAACTAAATCGACTCAACAAGGAAAAGTGGCGCTGCTTTCTTGAGACTAGGACATAAAAGAAAAATTGATCGACTAATATTAGTATTTATCACCTAAAAACTTATCAAATTTATGTAGGGCTAACAGATCCAAATTGAAAGAAGAAACGTCTCCACTATTCGGTCATACTAACCATAAAAACGTATTATACAGAATTCCCTTGAACTTCCCACATTTATTGGCCTGGCACCAAACCGAATCTCTTCTTTAAAGTTACTCTTTGTCTTGAATATTTGTCATCTGGAGAAAATCTGGCTGGGTGAGCAGACTTTGTAATTTCACCGGTTTCGGTGACCTTATCCAGTGTGTAAATTCTTTTGCCATCTGGCCCTAAGGTGTACATCAAATGCATTTTGATTCAGAGGTTTATATTAGTTTGTTAGACTGTATTCTTCAGCAACAGTGAATACTTTACAGCTAACATGCATCATAAAAGAGTGATATACTCGACCTGAAATTTTTTTTCTTTTTTCGCCTAGTTGAAAAAAAGAATATGAAAAAAAAGCAAAACCGTGTCAAAGGATAATACATTTTTCGCTATACTACATCATCGTAATATTACCAAATATCAGAAGATCGCTGGGAGTTTGCAAACTAAGTTGCTTCACCTATGTCTGACTAGAAATACGAATAAATATACTACAATCTCATCATTGTAGCCTCTTATAATATTTATAAATAAAATTCAAAGCCCGGGTTGTTCATATGCCTTGGCATACATACCTAATGCCTTGATGGGAAACAAAAATCTATAACTTGGGTATTCAATTGCACAGGAATGGTTAAAAACACCCTCTACACTCTCAAACTTCCATTCCCCGGATTCTTCTTGTCTATTTTTTAAAAGCTCAATACCACGATCAATGACCTCTTTGTTCGGATATTCAGCAAAAAAAAGTGCGATTAGTGCCCATGCACTTTGAACAACTAGCGATTTTCCACTATCCACATAACTGTGCAACTCACTAGACTTCATCGATTCACCCCAGCCACCGTCCTTCATCTGTTTACTCACCAAGAAGTCACAACCTTTTCTAACAGTGGAGGAATTTTCATAGTTTTCTCCCACAGTGTGCAGCGCTTCCATGGCAAACATCCCGGCATAGGTGAAACAGATACCCCAACTTCCGTACCAACTTCCGTCTGGTGATTGAGCTCTCTTAATGTACTCAATAGCAATTCTGATGCGCCTACGTATTTCCTCCTTTTTATAGTCAAAGAATTTATGAAAGTAGGTCAGCCCAAGAACGGACGAATCAGTACATTCCACGTATGGGTATTCTACCATTATGTTACCGAAAACTTCAGCTGGATTCAAAATCTCCATCGCTAATGGCGCTTTGATTTTTTCATAGGTAGCGAAGGAGCCATACTCGAAAGACCCAACGTTTTGTAAGCTCAATAATACATCAATACCTTCAAACAAACGTTCACTAGTTATTAGATGATGTACTTCACTAAAGACAGGAGAGTTTTTCACCATGATAATTGCCTTAATTGATTCTGCAGTACAATCAGCAACCGTATAACCTTGTGTCTTTGTCGAGAACCCCCAGGAACCTTTTCTTTTTTCCCTAAAACTACCAGGGACACATTCAGTGTCAAATTGAGCACGACACAAAAATTTATAGGCAGAGACAATTGTATTGTAAAACTCAGGTCTTTCTGCTAGACCAGCAATGAAAAAATATTGAATGGCAAACGCACAGTCCCAAGTTTGCACACCGTTGGTTCCCATGATGGTCATACCTTGTGGACCATGGAACAATGCATCTTTGAATCTATACTGAAATTTTTTGAACGCTTGAGAATCTACGCCTTCCTCAATAAAAGTAACAAGAGCGCAAAATGCTTGATTAACAGGGGCTATACATAAAGAATCTGTGTTCTCAATTTCGGTTTTGATCAAATCATAAACTTTTCTCTTAGATAGGGAGTAAATGAATCTATTTCTCAGGTATTTTTCGTAAAATACAACGAAATTATTTGCAATATCCAGAGTCCTAGAATGTGGATAATACAAATCCACCCCGCATACAGTGTTTCTATGATTAGAAAAGTCAATCTTATCGAATGGTTTGGTATAAATTTCTTTCCTTATTTCTTCAAGAAGAGGAGTCATGGGGCAACTGAATTTTACTAATGACAAATAACTGACTGGAATATAAACTCCTCTAGTATGCACCCACCATCTTCCTGGATGCATGGGCAGTGAATATGGAAGTAACCAAGTTTCAGGAGGGGCGGGGTTCACACCTTCCCATTTATACAGATTTAATGCGCTCAACCAAATTTTTCCCCAGTGTGGAGAGCCAATAGCACCACCCAATCTTAATAAAGTACCTCTTGCCTTAGTACAAACAGGATGGTCTTTGGGCAGCCCCAACAGACGTAAGATAACATAATTCAATACAGTTCCAAAAACGGTGGACTTGTCGACGGAGTGTAATCCCCAACCACCATCGACCGGATGTGCTGTGTTAACGATGTATCTGATGATCTCTATTCTTTCATGTTCAGGAATTTGGACGCCGGCGATATAATTTACGGCAACATAACCGATTGTCAAGAACATGGGCCCCTTATATTGGCATGGAAAGATGCCCGACTTGGGGTCTTGTAAAAGTTGGAAAAAAGAAGCACCGTTATGACATGCATCGAAAGCCGAAAAGTCTGGTGAATGCTTATTTCTTCCTGGCTGAGGCTGAGAAAAGTTAGGGTCTTGAAGAAGCCATTGTGTGAAAGTAGAGGGCGGCTCATTGGCCGCTTGTTCAGGAGTTAAGTATTCCCAACTTTCTCGTCCCAACTCATCAGTTCTTAATCTCCAAAGACGTGGATCTGTCTTTGGCAGACCAATTCTCTCGGAATAAAATTCTGTCATTTGCTGTGTACTTTCTTTATTGAGACGATTATTGGTAAGATTATTGGAGAGACACTAGCAGTACATCGATGGGGGGAAACCGTTCTCAATGGCTTTATTAAATCCTAAGGACATGTATTAATTTTTGTGAAAATGTGTACATCTGTAAATAAACCGATATAAAAACTTTTCAGCTAAACGATTCTAAACGAAAAGTTTCCGCAGATACCAAATCTTGAAAATATGTTAGTGAGAAGCAATCTGAGCACGGATAAGACAAGAGGAGAAGAGGAAACAGAGAAATTGAGACCGGAGGATGTCACCTTTCACTGCTGGAAGGGAAAGAAGAGAAGAGTTGTCGAGACTATGACTATATATATACAATTATGGTACGGTAACTGAGCGTGAAGAAGGATAACGCGAAACCGGTTCAGAGCGCTGGTTCCTGTGCTGTTGATCTTGTGGAAAATGCTTTTTCTAACTTTATAAATGTACAATAGGATATATAGAAGGTTCATAGGTGCCCATAAAATAAGCTTTATTTTATCCCGTGGCTGACCCAGGCTAAAAATACTTAAAATTGCCATGACAATGCCACACGGCATGATCAAGGAAAGATAAGCGACCAGGAACAACCGTCATATCAAGATGAAAAGAAAGTTGGTGCCAAAAAATTTGTAAACCGTTCGGTTGCCTCCAGAACAAGCTAGGAGCAACCTATCATTATAAAAGATAAATGTGAATGTTGTGATAGTTGAGATTCCATTCTTATCAACGGCAATAGTGTCAGTTATATAGGATATGCTAGAAGTTTTCCGCGAGAATATAGAAATCCACAATCAACCGCACCTACCGTCCGAACAACTCGTCTACCATTCCTTCAATCTATAGCAGCTACGATGTCAGTGCTAAATGTACGAAGTACGCCTTGGTATGAAATGTGACATCTCAGCCGGTTACTATATTTACCTGTTGGGACAATGATAAACCGACAAGTACTATTTGCTTTGACAGAAAACAGGGTACCAAAAACTGTTACCAGATACAGCCGATCACCGCTGCGTCAGCGGCTTTTCCTTATACCTGAGCCTCGTATTCGTAACGATGTGACTAAGAAAAAAAACCGCTTGATACGTAAAACGAAATAAAAGATGAAATCAGGATAAATTTCTTCACGTACAGCCAGGTGAGTAACCACTTTTTGGCGTCATCTGTCACGTAGCGAATGTACCCACCAAAAGGCCAAAGGAGGTTCAGATCTACACAAAAAATCTGGTTGTTCTACCTGTATGCATTTAGTTCTACCTTATGGGTCCGAGAGACTAATATTTACATATGCTGCTTGATATCGACTCTTTAGGGCGGGATGGATCTTAGCGGGTTCGAGGTTTGGTTATCATCATGTTTTCAACAAACATTGAGCGGATTTAGCTCAGTTGGGAGAGCGCCAGACTGAAGAAAAAACTTCGGTCAAGTAATCTGGAGGTCCTGTGTTCGATCCACAGAATTCGCATTTCTTTTTTTCCGGTGCTATTTTTTTAAAAGCGCACCGGAGGGTAACACAGATTTATTTCTGGAAAAATCAGCATTTGAATTCAATATATTGATTGAAGCTTTCTCTGCATAAAAAAAACATTATAGACGATACATGACGTAATCCTAACAAGATTTGATCAGTTTTCTAGGATGAGCATCAAAATCATGATCAGCGTCTCCGGGCCTCTTTGCCATACTTGCTCTCTTCATCAAAGTGTTTGTCTCCCATAGCAGAAGATCGCTGCATGGAATGGCGAGCTCGTAGTTGAGCTTGCCGAGACACCACCTTTCCATGAGAGACAGGTCCTTGGCGTGCAGCCCGCTTATGATTTGCCAGTTTTTCATCGAGTAGGTGTTGTCGTTCAAAAACTTATGTGATAAAATAAGGCAGCAAAGGAATATCCTCTTGGAACAGCGCGAAAATTCGGGCAATGAGGACTCGTTTTGCGCGCGAGAGCGGTAAATCCTTTGAAAGTAGAAAGTAGCCAAGATAGCATTTTCCTTGCTACATTTTGATCTCTTAAATACTTCATTCAAAAATTTCAGGATGTTTTGGGGGGAGTTGTTGATCTTGCCGTTTGAGAGGGGCCGACTGATATCAGACAAAAATGCTGAGATGGTAAGTGCTAGATTTGTCTTCCTTTTGATGGAGTTTGTCTGAGGATAAGTGCTGTTAGTCTCCGAGGGGGGAGTCTGATAGGGATTATTGCTAGTGGAAAAGTCCTTACTTTTGGCGCCGGCATCGAATTCTCTGGAATCTGGAGTGAATCTGTGATTTCCATACATAATTCAATTTAGTTTAATTTTAATCTTAATTTATTATTTTTTTTTATTTTATTTTAGTGTTTATTTTTTCCTTTCTATAATGTTTACACTTTACAACAAAATCTCGATTGATTCTATTATTGTATATGTCTTCTTCTGTCGCGCGCATCCCTAATGAAAGAAAAACTTAGAAGGCGGAAGAGTGCATTATTGTAACTGTATGATACCTAACCTAAGAAAATGAAAAAAAACAAATGATAAAATGTATGCGAATGCTATATGCGAGTGGATATGCGAGATAATAAGTAGGAAGAAGCTTGCCTTTTTTCTTTCTATTTGAGTAACAACCAGGGTTGCCAAGAATATATATATATATCCCTCCAGCTACCGCGTTGTTACAGGTCTGAGAAAAAGAAAAAAAACTTCAGGGGAAATATAACAAGTTAAACACATTTACGCGACGGTATCTTTCTCCCATCTTCTAATTCCTACTTCCTTATTATATAACAAAAGACGGGTCGGGTCGCACTCAAATGGTATGACGCATCGCGCGTTGCCCTGTCAGCCCCGCGCCTTCTCGAAGATAAAGGTGTTAGTCATCCCGTTTCTTTTTCCTCCTGCGGCAACCTGTGACTACAAAGTCGCTTCACACGGTGGGCGGAAGCTGGAAACTAGCGCAATACATCGGTTTGGTGGGCGCAACTTTGCGCACTAAATGCAACGAGACCGCCTCCAATGGGAGCTCGTCCACCGTGACGTGGAGGGCGGCAATAATACGCGCATGCACTCGCGCGTGCAGTTCGTGTTCGGTGACAGGTTGGCCAGGCGGGTACTTTTCGAAGCAGTGCACGTGCACCCAGGGCATTTCGACGCTGTCGGAGGCAGCGTTGGTGGGTGTGGCGAAAATGCCACGGAAGTTCCCCAGAAATGAAATGGCGCTGTCTGGTAGATTCATGACATAATGACTGATATGTGACGGAATTGCCACCTCTTTGAAGCGTGGTTGCGGTGGCTGTAGTTCCTGCTGTTGCTGGGACCTGTGGCGTTTCTTCACGGGGAGAGGAATCTTGATCTTACCGCCCTCTTCGTGCTGGATCCACTGTTGTAATAGCTGTGGTGACTGGCGGATGAACTCGGCGCCATCCAAGTTGAAGGACTTGACGGTCTTCGTAACCTTGTTTAGGGCAATATTATCTTGCAAGTACTTGTAACTCTCCGGGTTCAGGTCGTTGGCCAGCACTATGACGTCTTTCTTGCCCGCGGGTAGGGCAAAGGGCCCCACGCCGGCGAAGACGTCACAGACGACTTGGCCTGGCTGGAAGTACTGTTTGACCAGTCTTTCGTGCTCTGTGTGCAGTCTGGAGTTCCAGTACACCTTGCTAAAGTCGAACTTGAAGGTGCAGTTGGATTCCTTCTGCTCCACAACCAAACTGTCGCTTTTTCCGGCGATAACCTTCATCGGGAACGTCCTGAACTTTGTGGCAATGGAACTGACTTTGTCCACGACGCATTCGATCTTGTTGTTCTTGTCCAGGATGACTTGTCCGATGAGGGAGCCGAACGGCTTGAACTCGCCGCGCAGGTTCAAATGCGCAATGTGACCTGTGATCGTGAACCCCGTTGGGACCTCTTCTAGGAACTCTTCTGGCAGCACTGCTCGAAGGATCTCCTCTGCCTTCCAGAAGCCGTAGTCCAACACGTATTCATGCGCGACGATCTCCCCTCCGTTCTCTTCGAGGAACGTTAGGGCGTCCTGGGGCAACTTTGTATTCGCATCTTCCACGCTATGGATTGATTGGTGCAGTAGCACCCCTTTCGTTGTCATGGCATTGTCGCTACCCATGGTCTTCATCTTCTTATTCTGGCCGCTTGTGGGCTCCTCCGCGGGCCTGGCAGCGTTCAATTTCACAACGTGTGGGATACGTGGGACCCTCAAGATGCAATCTTTGAAGTTCTTGGAAAAGACACTGATGTTTTTGGGTTCGGAGAACCTCACTGCACACATTGGGATCTTGGTAATGAAAAATGACCTGTCCAACTCTCGCATTTCGCGATTTACGGGCGGGTTGTATGGGAACACTCCTGACATCTTGCACGAACTGGTCAATCTATTAAGTCTTTGGAACACCGGTAATGCGATTTTCATGCATAGAAAGAGTATTACCAATCCAATTCCAACTAACATAAATAATAGTAGTTTTCCACTAGAGAGAGGGTCTTTATTTTTTTTCCTGCTTTTTTTTTCCTTCTTCGCAATACAGAATTGAGCGATGAGCTCGAAAAAAAATAAAAAAGAGAATAAAACCAAATCTGAGGAATATATCTTTTCTTTTAAAAGCAACAGGAATCCGCCTTCTCAGTAACACAAAGAGTAGTCAAACATGTCTGAAGTTATCACAGTCACTAAGCGGAACGGTGCCTTTCAAAACTCATCCAACCTGTCATACGGCAGCACAGGAATATCGGATGACGAAGATGATGAACAGGATATATACTTGCCGGATGTAAACTCACGTTCCAAAGATTCGTCTGACTCTCAGATTGTGACACCAGGTGAACTGATCACGGACGATCCCATTTGGATGAGAGGCCATGGTACGTATTTCCTCGACAATATGACCTATTCCTCTGTTGCTGGTACTGTCTCTCGTGTCAACAGACTGCTTTCGGTTATTCCATTGAAGGGTCGCTATGCTCCAGAGACTGGTGACCACGTTGTTGGAAGAATTGCCGAAGTGGGTAACAAAAGATGGAAGGTAGATATTGGCGGTAAGCAACACGCCGTACTTATGTTAGGATCTGTTAATTTACCTGGTGGTATCTTGAGGAGAAAATCTGAAAGTGATGAATTGCAAATGAGGAGCTTCCTAAAAGAGGGTGACCTACTAAATGCGGAAGTACAGTCATTATTTCAGGATGGTAGTGCCTCCTTGCATACGAGGTCCCTAAAGTATGGGAAGCTGAGAAACGGTATGTTTTGCCAAGTTCCCAGCTCTCTTATCGTTAGAGCCAAAAACCACACCCATAATTTGCCCGGCAACATAACCGTAGTTCTCGGGGTCAATGGTTATATATGGCTGAGGAAAACGTCTCAGATGGACCTGACAAGAGATGCGCCCACCGCTAATAACAATACTTCGAATAAATCGTCGGGCCCAACCGGTGCAGTATCGTTTAATCCCTCCATAACAAGACTAGAAGAAGAGTCCTCATGGCAAATATATTCAGACGAAAATGACCCCTCCATATCGAACAGCATACGACAAACGATTTGCCGATATGCAAATGTAATCAAGGCCTTGGCGTTCTGTGAAATTGGCATTACTCAACAACGTGTAGTGAGCGCCTACGAAGCCAGTATGGTCTACCCAAATATAGGTGAATTGATCGAGAGAAATGTCATGGAATCCATTGGCAGTGATATTTTAACCGCCGAAAAAATGAGAGGTAATGGGAATTGAAAAATAGAATGATAAGCACACACGTACCCGCACACGCGCCAACAAATATATGAATATATATATATATATATAGCCGCGTATAGCTGCTAAGCACACACAGAAATGTAATCAAGTCGATTTTATCCCAAACATCAAAATCATTACTATTTGACAATATAAATATACTCATGTTTTCAATTTATCTCTATTTAAAACAATTCTCTTTAAAAAAAAAAACAGAAATAATACAAATTTTATTCTTTTCATCCAAATTTTCATCAATTCTTAGTTTTTTTGATTGGCTTACCACTAGCAAAAGTAGCAGCAACAATCAATGGAAGAACAGTGGTAACATCAGCAAAAAGTTTGACAGATTTGGCTTCTGCCTTAATCTTACCCCAAGAAACAGCTTCATCGGGTCTAGCACCTGCATCAGAACCATCGTATTCTTGACCAGTATTGATGTAAACGGCGTAATCAGCACCGTTTCTCATCAAACAGGCATTTGCAATATGATGCTTAATCAAACCGCCACCCAAGATGATCATACCGGCTCTGTAAGCAGCCATAGACATGGAGTTAATTTTACGGATATCTCCCACAATGTCAACTCTCAGTTGTTTTGGCGATGCTTTGAAAGTATGGAAAAACAACATGTCACCGATGGAACCATCAGTCAAAGATGGACAAAATATTGGGATTTTGTTCTTATGGGCCCAGTACAAAACGGAAGATTCGTCATTGATTTCCTTACCGAAACGATCGATCATCTTAGATGGGGTCCAGATTGGCGAGTCTACATCTTGGTTTGCTTCCAAACAGTCAACGCCGTGTTTTTTGACGTATTCATCTTGTTCTTCCAACATCTTATCCAAGATTGGAACAATCCATTCTTCAAACTTACAGTAGTTATCATTTGGAACCAGTAGATTACCAATACGATTCATACCTTGATCACGCAGGGACTTACCCTTCAAAGCGAATTCACCTAAATAAGTTGGAGCAAGACATTTGATCAGATCTTCTTCCACACCACCAGCTGAAGTGACGACAGCATCAACCATCTTGTGTTGAACTAAATAACGCAAAGTTTCACGCACACCAGAACTGATCAGGTTGGAAGTGTAACCCATGAAGATAGTCGTCTTTTGGTAACCCTCTTCATCGAAACAACCTTTCTTTTCATGGTCATCCAATTCGTCAATATGCTTACCTCTCCATGATCTCATGCTGTCAATAATCTCACAAGCAGTACCCACAGAGCTTGCCTGAAATCCCATGGTCTTCATAGCTTCAATCAAGTCAGTCGCTCTCATATCAGTGGCCTCAGGTTTTGAATAGTCGATACCTTGGACTTTAACGAAGTCATCTGGGATTGGAACAGACGCTTTCAAGACAGCGTCTTGCAATAACTCTGGCAGCTTTTCGTTGATATCGGACATTCCCAATGACTTGTGTGAAGGTTAATTTAGCAAAATATTCTTTTTGCTATGCGGTTTGCTTCGGAAGCAATTAATAAAAGTGCTTTGAGTAGAAAGGGAAATATTCCTTACATATAATTTTTCACTTTACTTTTTATCTTTTTTTTTTCCCAGCTCCTTCCGTAATGCGTTTACCGTCAACCTGGTGATGGCGAGACAGTATTGTCATCTCGTTCGTGACCTTATATTGTTCAGCAATCGTAATGTATAGTTGTAAGAAGCAACAAAATTGTCTGACGCTGAAGAAATGCCTTCCTTGTTTCTAACAGGTGACTTCCGCTGTCAAATAAACTATATTTGTTTTTTGTAGGTCCCTAATTTGGAATTTATGCTTATTAGTCGAAAAATTCAAAGACTGGCATACGTTCAAAGTTGTCCTTGGGTATATATAATTCAAATTACGGTACCGCAATTGAGTAATTGGCTTTTTCAAAAATGGTTGGATGCACTTCTGTAACAATTGCACGGAAAAAGGACCCTGCATGATGATATCTTCGTACCCCTCAACCTGGCGGCAATATTCTTTGTCCCAATGAATTCGATGCGGATTCAAAGATAACTGCCCATACGTTACAATATCCATATCAGTAATAGTCAAACTTTTCAAAATTTTATAGTCTTCCTTATTTGCGGGGACCTCTGCTGCAGTCTTGTTGGCTAATGAATTGGTGTAAATTAAGACTCTTCTTTCCAGCAAACAGACGTTACTTTTGCTAAGCCCATTTTCAGGGTGGTCTTGCAAAACAGTCCTTTCAATACAGACGATATGTTCATCTCGAAGCCGCTTTATGTATTTTATTGATTCGTGGCATGTGTACTCTTTGTCTAACTTGATGGGCATATACTGAATAAGCTCACCTTGCCCCCAAAGCCTTCTACGATAACGTAAGTTAGCGTTTTCCAGCAGTGAAGCAGGATTTTGATAGTCAAAATAGCCGTCTTTACCCAGTTCCTCAAATGGTGGCGGAAAGAAAAGGAAATGCTCGCCCACCTGAAGATGCTTCGTCGCATTCGATGGAGGGAGCCTTTTCGAAAGTAAACTATCAAACGCCTTAACTCGGTGCCTCGACAAGAAATCCTTGAAAATCCATGTTCTAGATTTCATGCTGATATGTGAACCTTTGGATAAAGTGCTTTTCTCTTAACCATCACAGTCACGCCTAGGTGTAACAACAGCACCTCAAAGGGCAAAATTGAATCTTTTTTTTTTACTCATCCTAAATGTCTTCCCTGAGACGTAAAACGTGAAGACAGAGAGAGGATTTGTGTTTTATAGAATTTTTGTATTAAGTATGCAAGTTATCTAAAGTAGAGAAGTATACGTGCCAACAAAAAAAATGACAGCTTTGATACTAAATTTTTGGTACCAAAAACTTACCTATTCAACTTCGCTAAATAAATCACTATCTAGGTCCTCAGGTACATCACTATAATGTTCATCTTCACTGGAGGAAGACTCATCATCGCTCATAGCATCACTCTTATTTTCACCTTCGCCCTCTTCTGCTGCTCTAGCCTTTCTTCTTTCCAACTTACGTTGCTTTTTGGCATCTTTGACAACCTTCTTTTTCGCGATGTTTTCTTCTTGTTCCTTCTTTCTTTGCTCCTTGAGCCTCATCTTCGCAGCGTGTCTCTTCTCCAAAGCTCTGATTTCTTCGCTTGATTTTTGAACAAATTCGTGATGTAACACCTTACCTGAACAAATACCTTCCTCTATCTTGATTAGTTTCAGGGTTAATCTTGGGCCTAATTCAGTCAGTTTGATAGCCTTCTTACGTGGTGTTGGTTGAGAAAGTTCTGGACGTTTAGGCTCCTCCATTTCCACATCTTCGTCTTCCGCTTCCTTATCGTGTTCTTCAACATCCGTTTTCTCGACTGGTTCCTTTTGTGATTTTGAATTTTGAGCATGTTTCGCCTTCACATCTTGATTGTCAACCACTCTCACAATAGCGTCATCATCAATCTCTGATTCTGATGTGTAGGCGCCCAAGTCGTGGTCTAGGATCAATGAGGAGATGTCTTCTTTTCGATGTAAATTCGGCACCGTTTTACTCAAATTGTTCTTTGCTCTGTAAAGTCTTTTTAGATTTCTAGAGATCTCGACTTCTCTGATGTCTATGAAGTAATGACGCATAGATATTTCTCCCGTTTCTCTGTCTTTATTGATCATAAATACACGTTTGATGGAGTTTAATGAAGTTCTTGCTGGATTTAAAGGTGGAAAAATGTTTTGGAACATGGAAACAATAACCTTCTCTACGTTCACGTCCTGATCATATTCGCCAGATTTCTTGGCTGCGGAAAACCCATTCAAGACTAATAGCGGTGGATTTAATACATCATCATTATTTAACGATTTTGGCCTCTTCAAAAATTTCTTAATGTCTCTACCCAGAGAGTAGTCCAATACTTGAAAAGTGACGGTAGGACCCTGTGGAGTTCTCGCTATCTTTAGTGAAACGTTACCTGTCTTTTCAGATTGGGTAAACATGAAAAGATGAGTAACACCCAGCGGACCACACATAACAACGAAATCCTTCAGCTTATTGGATTTGCGCTCTTTCAATTTTATAGCTGTGTGTGGCTGCATAATTTGACGGAAATCCTTTACTAATTGATTCAGAGAGTGGTTGGCCAAGGAAGTTTGACCCACTCTGATGACCATTGACTTTGGAATACCTTGTTCCTGCTCAGGTGTGATCTGTGCATGAGTTCTTTTTTTTTGTCTCCTTTTGGCCATCTTATAATACCGATATTTCTATATGCTAGATTATCTGATTGTTCTTCTGGGAGTATTTTATCTTCACGAATAGAAATCTTTCTCACTCGACAGTTGATATCGAACGAACGTCGCGATGAGATGAGCTTCTTTTTCATTTATTTTTTTACTGAAAAATTTCACTTTCGTTTGAGGCGATAGGAAATGAAAAATTTAACTCAATCGATGAGCATTTCAGAATAATGGGAATAGATTTGGATTTGAATACAACACATTTAGAAAGAGTACATATTGCTGTTTGACAGGAGCGCCTACCAAACAAAATTTTAAAGATGTCTAAGATTGAAAAGAAAAAGGAAAAGAAAACTGCTAATGAATTAACTTCTTTGGCCGAAAAGATTAGAGCAAAAGCTCTAGAGAACCAGAAGAAGCGTATAGAAGCAGAAAATGAAAGTGATTCGGAATCTAGTTCTGAAAAAGATTCTACTGCTGAAAACAAAAAAAGTTCGAAATCAACAAGTAAATCTAAAGGCTCTGCGACAGCCGAAAATGACAATGCGAATGAAGGGGAATCTTTTGAGTCCTTTAATGAACTAAATTTAGTTCCCGAGTTGATTCAAGCCTGTAAAAACCTGAATTATTCTAAGCCCACACCAATTCAGTCCAAATCAATTCCTCCAGCGCTAAAAGGTCATGATATAATCGGTCTTGCACAAACAGGTTCCGGTAAGACTGCCGCATTCGCCATTCCCATTTTGAACCGCTTATGGCATGACCAGGAGCCATACTATGCGTGTATTCTTGCTCCAACAAGGGAATTGGCGCAACAAATTAAAGAGGCTTTTGATTCGTTAGGGTCTCTGATGGGTGTGAGATCAACATGTATTGTGGGTGGTATGAATATGATGGACCAGGCTAGAGACTTGATGAGAAAGCCGCATATCATAATTGCTACACCAGGTAGGTTAATGGATCATCTGGAGAATACCAAGGGGTTTTCACTGAGGAAGCTGAAATTTCTGGTTATGGATGAGGCAGATAGGTTGTTAGATATGGAATTTGGACCTGTTCTGGATAGAATTTTGAAGATTATTCCAACCCAAGAAAGAACCACATATCTTTTCTCTGCCACTATGACTTCCAAGATTGATAAATTACAAAGAGCGAGTTTGACAAATCCTGTGAAATGTGCAGTATCAAATAAGTATCAAACCGTTGATACATTAGTACAGGCACTGATGGTTGTTCCAGGTGGTCTTAAGAACACGTACCTAATATACTTATTAAATGAGTCCATTGGCAAGACGATGATTATTTTCACAAGAACAAAGGCAAATGCTGAAAGACTGTCAGGATTATGCAACTTACTGGAGTTCAGTGCTACTGCACTGCACGGTGATTTGAATCAAAACCAAAGAATGGGGGCTCTAGATCTATTTAAGGCAGGTAAAAGGTCTATTCTTGTCGCTACAGATGTCGCCGCTAGAGGGCTAGATATTCCATCCGTGGACATAGTTGTCAACTACGATATTCCTGTGGATTCCAAATCCTACATTCACCGTGTGGGGAGAACAGCGAGAGCTGGTAGATCAGGGAAATCCATTTCGCTGGTATCACAATACGATCTGGAATTGATCTTAAGAATCGAAGAAGTCTTGGGTAGGAAACTACCGAAGGAAAATGTGGACAAAAGTATTATATTGACCCTGAGGGACTCTGTCGACAAAGCCAATGGGGAAGTTGTTATGGAAATGAACAGAAGAAACAAGGAAAAGATTGCCAGAGGGAAGGGAAGAAGAGGAAGAATGATGACAAGAGAAAATATGGACATGGGAGAAAGGTGAACTTTGTGAACATATTCAATCCATTTCCCCCCCCCCCCTTTTTCAACCAAAATGCCAATTCTAATTTAGATATGAACGTATATATGTATGTATACATAGAAGCATAAGTGTAAAATCACATTATTGATCATTTTAGCCGGAAAAATGATGTACCATTTCCAACTTGTTTCTCTTTTGTTTCTCGAGCCATTCATAACTCATTTCGCGTAAATAAAAAGCATTTAGGGTTCGACGGGTAAAAATACGATATAATGATCACTATACACGTTTTTTCTTTTCAACATTTCCGTTCGTCAAATGCGATGTGAAATTTTTTCCGAGAGATGATGAGGTCAGATAATATCTGAAATATATAGTAGTCGACTTGCGTGAATAGCACGTTTTAAGCTTTCAGTGGGTATGTTGTGGTGTTCACTACCTCAGCCACAACTAGAAATACGAACAAGATGTCTTCTCCTGTGATCGGAATCACCTTTGGTAACACCTCTTCTTCCATTGCCTACATTAACCCAAAAAATGATGTAGATGTTATTGCGAACCCAGATGGTGAGCGTGCCATTCCATCCGTTCTGTCCTACGTCGGTGAAGATGAATACCACGGTGGCCAGGCTCTGCAGCAATTAATCAGAAATCCTAACAACACTATCATCAACTTCCGTGACTTTATTGGTTTACCATTCGATAAATGCGATGTTAGCAAGTGTGCTAATGGTGCCCCAGCCGTTGAGGTTGACGGTAAAGTTGGGTTTGTCATCTCAAGAGGTGAAGGTAAGGAGGAGAAACTCACCGTTGATGAAGTTGTTTCCAGACATCTGAACAGATTAAAGTTGGCTGCTGAAGATTACATTGGTTCTACCGTCAAGGAAGCCGTTTTAACCGTTCCAACAAACTTCACTGAAGAACAAAAAGGTGCCCTGAAGGCATCTGCCGCCAAGATTGGCTTAAAAGTTGTTCAATCTATTAACGAACCATCTGCCGCTTTATTGGCCCATGCTGAACAATTCCCATTCCATAAGGATGTTAACGTTGTCGTTGCTGACTTCGGTGGTATTAGATCCGATGCCGCTGTTATTGCCGTTCGTAATGGCATTTACACTATTTTAGCCACTTTCCATGACCTCAACTTAGGTGGTGACAATCTGGATACTGAATTGGTTGAATATTTTGCCAGTGAATTCCAAAAGAAGTACCAAGCCAATCCAAGAAAGAATGCTAGATCTTTGGCCAAATTAAAGGCTAACTCTTCTATCACTAAGAAGACTTTATCCAACGCCACTTCGGCCACTATTTCCATCGATTCTTTGGCTGACGGTTTTGATTATCATGCTTCCATCAACAGAATGAGATACGAATTAGTGGCTAACAAAGTCTTCGCTCAGTTTTCCTCCTTCATCGATTCAGTCATCGCCAAGGCTGAATTAGATCCGTTGGACATCGATGCTGTCCTTTTGACTGGTGGTGTTTCATTTACTCCAAAATTGGCCAACAATTTGGAATGCACATTACCAGAATCCGTCAAAATTCTTGGTCCACAAAACAAGAATGCTTCTAACAATCCAAACGAGTTGGCTGCATCTGGTGCGGCTTTGCAAGCTAGATTAATCAGCGATTACGATGCTGGCGAGCTAGCTGAAGCTTTACAACCAGTCATCATCAATACCCCACATCTAAATAAGGCCATTGGTTTGGTTGGTGCCAAGGGCGAATTCCATCCAGTATTACTGGCCGAAACTTCGTTTCCAGTACAAAAGAAAGTAACTTTGAAACAAGCTAAGGGTGACTTCTTGATTGGTGTTTACGAGGGTGACCACCACGTTGAAGAAAAGACTTTGGAACCAGCTCCAAAGGAAGAAAATGATGAAGAAGGCGATGAAAGTGAATGGTCCGACGATGAACCTGAAGTCGTCAGAGAAAAGCTATACACTTTGGGTACCAAGTTGATGGAATTAGGTATTAAGAACGTTAATGGGATTGAAATTACTTTTAATATCAACAAAGACGGTGCTCTAAGGGTTACCGCTAGAGATTTGAAATCCAGCAATGCTGTTAAGGGTGAATTATAGAACGCGCCAGGACACGGTATATAAATATATGTATATAGAAGAATAAATACATGATGGAACTATAAAGTCTTTAAAAAAAAGAATATATAATATTAGATCAAGAAGAGACAACGCAGAATTTCATAGTTTAATGAGCAATTAACCAAAAGAGTGGCATTTCATTCAAGTGCATAATTTCAACTTTGCTATTGTTCATTTTTTTTTTTCGAGATTGGCGGCCGCTAACGGTTTCTCGAGAAAGCTTATCGTGCTGAACTGCCGCTACTCTGCCTAATAAACTTAGAATAAAAACGAAGTATACTTCGTGTACTATCAATTGATCTGATCAGTGGAAACTGATAATAACTAGACAAAATATATACAGTAAAACTATCATAACATGACTGCCTCACATAGAACCACTATTCATATCCTTGGGTTGGGTGCCATGGGCACCGTTTTGGCAATAGATCTCTTAAGATTTACCAATGCCCTCGTTGTGCCATTATTTAGATCACAGGAAAGACTTGCACAATTTCAAAGGACAAGCGGTAATAAGGTTTCTATTCGTAAGCTTTATTTGGAAGGCTCACCACTGTTGTCATATCCAGTTGAGAGGAGCGAATGCCCTGAAACTTTCTCCAAGAAACCCATTTCCAACCTAGTCGTTACTACAAAGACTTATCAGACGAAAGAAGCACTAACTCCCTATTTACCCTACATTAATGAAAACACAAACTTGATACTGATTCAAAATGGATTGGGGGTTTTAGAGCTGTTGAAGGAAGAGATTTTTACAGATGCAAAAAATAGACCTCGTTTGTTCCAAGGTGTCATCTCTCATGGTGTTTATCAAGATAAAGCAGGTATTTTCAATCACGCCGGATGGGCTGGCATGAAGGTTGCCAGGTTGCCTTGGACGGACGAACAAATGATTCAAAAGAGATCAGTAGTTGCAGATGATGCAGCAAATAATTCGTTGGTAGAATTGTTGACAGAACCTACATTTGCGAAAGAATTTGGCATAGAGCACTCCACCTACCAAGAGATGCTGTCTGGACAACTATTCAAATTTTTAGTTAATGCGTGCATGAATCCAATCACTGCTATTCTTGACTGTGTCAATGGGGAAATGATAGACAGCTGCGGTCCTGTTTTCACATCTATTATTGATGAATGCCTACAAATATTGAGAGTCGCTTATAAACCATTGTTCGAATACCAAGAAAAATTTAATGGTAATAAAGAATACCCAGACATGGACATCAACGCAGTGTTAACTACCAGTAACATGGTTTCTGAAGTCACTAGAATTGGTTGTGATATCAATTCTAAAAACAGTAGTTCAATGAGACAAGACACTTTGTTCCTAAGAGACATTGAAATTGAGTATATCAATGGTTATGTAGTTAGATTGGCTTCCAACCTGAACCTAGATCCTAACTCTTGCAAAGTTAATAAGACTATAAAGGAATTGGCTGATTTAAGATTGGCATTGAACAGGTCCAGGAGCATTAACGGAGATTGGAGAAAGGAGTGAGAAAAATAATATACATATATAAATATTGATAAATATACACTCTCGATGATTTACTTGGGTAGGCCCGCTAGAATTTGAACTGAAACTAGTTTGTCAAATCTCTCTCCCTTGAATTTCGCTATTGCTAGCAAAAAGGATGAAAATTCAATGAGCGATGCCGTGTTTTTGCCTCGCAGAAATGAAAAAATTTCATCTTTCAGTGGGGGAATATGTAAACTTGAAGAGGTGCAAAAAGCAACATACAGAGCGTTATAAAGCCAAGAATGTTGGTCGATCTGAACGTGCCATGGCCACAGAGCAGCTACATGGAGAAAGTGACTCCTCAGGCAATCAACAATTTGACAAAGACATTAACTACATTGCATACGTTGGGATATACACACATCGCCATAAATTTTACCGTGAGCCACAGTGAGAAATTTCCTAATGATGTCAAGATGCTGAATCCTATCGATATCAAGAAAAGGTTTGGGGAATTGATGGCTCGAACGGGGCTAAAATTGTATAGCAGGATCACTTTAATCATTGACGACCCATCAAAGGGACAGTCTCTCTCCAAGATAAGCCAGGCCTTTGATGTTGTGGCTGCATTGCCAATCAGCGAAAAGGGCCTTACTCTGTCAACCACCAACCTGGATATTGATCTGCTAACTTTCCAGTACGGTTCACGGCTGCCCACTTTCCTTAAGCACAAAAGCATATGTAGTTGTGTAAACAGAGGAGTGAAACTAGAAATTGTTTACGGCTATGCGTTGCGTGACGTACAATCTCGGAGGCAGTTTGTATCGAATGTGAGAAGTGTCATCAGGAGTTCGAGATTTAGAGGCATTGTCATCGGTAGTGGTGCCATGTCACCGCTAGAGTGCCGCAATATATTGGGAGTTACAAGTCTAATTAAGAATTTGGGTCTTCCGAGCGACAAATGTTCCAAGGCCATGGGAGATCTGGCCTCATTAGTCCTGCTCAACGGTCGCCTAAGAAACAAGAGCCACAAGCAGACCATTGTTGCTGGCGGTGGTGAGGAAGACGACAACGACGTGGTTAATGACGTACAAGGAATTGACGACAACCAGACCGTAAAGTTGGTGAAAAGAACTATGGATCCTGAGCAACTGGGCCATGCCGCCAAGAGGCACAAGCCATGAACCTGTACAAAAACTCTCACACACAACATATAGATGAAAATGAAATACATACTACTGCTATATAGACATCAGTATTATCATCACGTTCCACGGATCGCGACGCGAATTCGCGAAAAGACAACAATAAGGGAAAGAAGACAAAGAAATTTTTCGACGATTTTCATAGGAAGGGTAGACAATTTGAAGTTTAACGGCCTGCTCCTCTACATTATATCTAGTAAATTGTACTCTGTGTTCAGATTTTAAAAGTGTACTACACTCAATTTATCATTGTACAAGCTATCGCTAATTTGTTTTCTCTAAAAAAAGTTACTGTTATTGTTTATTTGTTTTCTCTAAAAAAAGTTACTGTTATTGTTTATTTGTTTACTATTTGCTTAGAACACTCGCTCATCAAATCGTGTCATAAATTTGAAGGGATGACTGAAGAGAAATGGCAGCAACAGATGGAACTTCCCCAAATGAAATCCATTTGGATCGACGAGGACGAAGAAATGGAAAAACTTTATGGATTCCAGGTGAGACAACGGTTCATGAATGGGCCTAGCACGAATTCCGATGAGGACGCCGACGAAGACTTAGGGATTGTTCTTGTCGATAGTGAAGAGCTTGCTTTGGCAAACAAGAACAACATCAAATTGCCTCCCTTACCCAATTATATGACGATCAACCCTAATATAAACTCTAATCATAAGTTTTTGACCACCAAAAAAAAAAATTTCTTGGGCATGTTCAAGAAAAAGGATTTGCTCTCAATGAAACATGGGTCTACCAAATCCTCGAAACAATCCAATATATCTGCCCCATTCGGCTTTCACCATATTTCGCATGCTAATGGCAAAAAGGAGGACAATTCTTTTGGGCCGCATCATGAAGAAGAGGAACAAGACGATGACGTAGAATCATTGGTCAATTTCACTTCGTTGGAACCACAGCCTCGACCAGACTCAAATGTCTCTTCCAAATACTCTAACGTAGTGATGAATGATTCCAGTAGGATAGTGTCTTCTTCCACGATAGCCACGACTATGGACTCCCGTAATGATAGTAACGACGATAATATCCCTAATAACACTAAGAAAGTGAACTCACCAACAGAACTGGAAATGACTTTGGAAGACCTGAAAAATTACACATTCCCTTCGGTTCTTGGGGACGGCATGAGCGACAAGACTAATGCTTCTTCGCCTTCTGATTCATCGTTCTCTAACAAATTTAGACCGAGGCACTCAAGTGCGGTACACCCCCCCGAGTTGGAGAGTAATACCGTAGTAGACCCGTCTCCAAACTCGCCTGGTAGCAGAATATCTGTGGATGATGTGCTGAAATTTTATTATCAGTGTAGTGAAGCCAGTACCCCTCGAAATACTTGAATTGATTGCTCTTCCTCTTTGATCTACTTCCAAATTTTGTTTTTTGCGTTCTTTACGCAATGTGGTATGATATTTTGTATTATTACGGTGTTCGGTTTTCTTCTTTGGTGTTGGATTTTTACTTGGTCTTACTTTTTTTTTCTTTCAAGCCATGGGCTTTTTATTTTCAATTTACGGCAGTCTTCTAACAGTTAATTATTCTTTCTTCAATATACACGTATGTATTATTATCTCTTTTAGTATATTCTCGATTCATTATTTCTGCTCAGACAATGTCTTAACTAGCGTTAATATCTCGTTTCTGTAATTAACTAATTGGACCATCAGAGGGATGCAACCTCTGAAGCTTGTCTGCGATTGCCTTAGTGAAGAAGGTACTGATAGCACTCCGCCAAACATTAAAATTGGGTCGTAATCCTGTTTAAGTTTGGGATCTTTGGGTTTTTGCTCCTCTGATTTCGCGCCTTTCTTTCTTTGGACCAATGTACTATCTTCTTCTTTTTTCGTCTCTTCATTTTCTTGAACTTTTCTTTTAACAATGTCTATCACTGATTTCGAGTTGGAGTCTTCTACTGTTGCCATCAGTTGGCCCGCATACGTTTTATCCCAATAGTCTTTACCATAATTCCCTCGTAAAGAATCTTTATTATAGTAGTTTGACCTGCTTAAATGGATATGCCCATCCTGAAAACCCTTTTGGAGTTGCTCTAAGGTGGAATCGTAGTCTGCAAGTAGTTCAATCAGCCTCAAGTACTGTCCATCTGTGGCGTTCGTGCTCGCAGCCATTGTTGATTCACTCATCTTTCCTTTTACAAATGTGTCAATTTTTCCATTTGTTACGAACTTCAAAACGTATTTTTACATTCCAATTTTTTTGATGATGTGGTTTGAAAAGCCCAATCAATGTATTATACAGATATATACATTAATAGTCATAAGTATGGGTTTGTGTATATTTACAAGTAGATAAAGCATGTATATATATATATATATATAGATATATATATGTATATGTTTGAAGCTTACAACGTGATATCTATTGCTTATTCTCAGCTTTCCATTTGGCAGTAAATGCTTTTCTCTTCCTCTCACCGCCAAAGAATGATTTTTTGCCCAGCTTGATCTCGTGGATGGGTTCATTGTTGCGATATTTTTGAACTTGGTTTAGAATATATCTCCTTTGTTGAATATTCACGCCTTTTTCCTTCAATGTCTTGGAATCCCATTGGAACAGGTTGTTCCAATTATTTTCAAAAGTGTCCTTCAATTCATTACAATTTCGACCAATTTTGGTCAGAAATGAGTCGACGTCAGGTATCTGTTCGTTTGATTTAGGGATGGCTGACTTGAACCGATATGCTATTTTGGGAGAGGCTAGTGACCTCCCTAGGAGCAAGGGAAACTTGTTACTGGTTCGTAGAAACATCATAATGAACTGAGCACTGGATCACGCCTTTTGTTCTGCCCGACTGGCCTTTCTTTTCGTTTATAGTTTTTGTTTGAAGAGACCTGTATGACTTCCAACATGATTTCTTCTTTTTTTTCTTTTGTAATAATATGCGTATTATAAATGAGTGGAAAATTATGAAAAGTCGAGAAAGACTATAACTACAGAATTGAAAGCCGAATTGCAGAGCAGGATTTTTCACAATGAACGTCACACCATTGGATGAACTACAATGGAAATCTCCGGAATGGATCCAGGTTTTTGGTCTAAGAACCGAAAATGTTCTGGATTATTTTGCGGAATCGCCATTCTTCGACAAGACGTCGAATAACCAGGTGATCAAAATGCAAAGACAATTTTCTCAGTTGAATGACCCTAATGTCAGTGTAAATATGTCACAGAATATAATGAATCTATCGGATGGAAAGAATGGGAACGTGGAAGACGAATTTGCCTACGTGGATCCGGCAAGAAAACAAATTCTCTTCAAGTACCCTATGTATAGGCAACTAGAGGAAGAATTGATGAAATTGGGTGGCACAGAGTACGTGCTGAGTAGCGTAAGAGAGCCCGACTTTTGGACTATCAAGAAACAAAAACGAGTAAACGAGACTGGTGCGGGGAGCTCCAGGGGACCGAAGATCATCCCACTACAAGACTATTACATAATTGGTGCCAACGTCTACCAATCACCAACCATTTTCAAAATCGTACAGAGTAGACTGATGTCCACGAGCTATCATCTTAGCAGCACACTGGAAAGCCTGTACGACCTAATCGAGTTTCAACCTTCCCAGGGCGTACACTACAAAGTTCCCATAGACACCAGCACTATCGCGACTGCTGCCACCAATGGCAATAATGCCAATGGAGGCAGCAATAAAAACAGCGTACGACCCACCGGTGGCGCCAACATTACTACTATTCCCTCCACTACGAACGTCAACATGACCGTCAACACTGTGGGCACGGGGGGGCAGACCATAGACAATGGTGCCGGTCGGGCCAGTAATGGCAACACGGGTATCACTACGGAAATGCTGGACAAGCTGATGGTCACAAGCATCAGATCCACCCCCAACTACATATGAGAGCTCATTGGTAATTGTATGTATCTTTGTACAGTGTTAGGCTATAAAACCCCCCCACAAAACGAGCTTCTAAGTTTGTTTTTCTCAAAAGTTGAAATACGAACGATAAAAAGTTCCCTTCCACAAATGAGAAGAACAAGAAGGAGGAGAGCACAGCAAAAACAAGAATGAAGTGGAACGGCTTGTGGTATTGGTTGCTGTTGCTGTTTAGCGTTAATGTGATTGCATCTAACGTGGGTGTCTTGATAGAAGAAGGCGACGAAGTATTCACGGAAAAGGTGTTTTTCGACATTGAGCATGGTGAAGAAAAGGTTGGCAGAATCGTAATTGGGTTGTACGGAAAAGTGTGTCCCAAGACAGCCAAGAACTTCTACCAGCTAAGCACTGCTACCGACTCGAAGAAGGGGTTTATCGGGTCCACTTTCCACAGAGTGATCCCTAACTTCATGGTCCAGGGAGGCGACTTCACACGTGGGACGGGCGTTGGTGGTAAATCCATCTATGGAGATACCTTCCCTGACGAGAACTTCACTTTGAAGCACGACCGCAAGGGTAGACTGTCGATGGCCAATCGTGGTAAGGACACCAACGGATCTCAGTTCTTCATCACCACTACGGACGACGCCTCATGGCTCGACGGCAAGCATGTGGTCTTTGGGCAGGTCGTGGATGGTATGGATGTTGTCAATTACGTCCAGCACGTGTCCAGGGATTCCAAAGACAAGCCTCTGGAGACGGTGAAGATTGCAAACTGTGGCGAATGGACACCAAATCTCTCTTCTTGACCATACAAGACATTAACATAATACAATATACATACATACACATCTGAAGTCAAATCCTATACATAATAAAAATAGTTAAAGATACCGTATTGCAATCAAGCGTCAAAAACAACAAACTATCTTACAGGAGGGACATCCAGAACTGATCGAGGCTGGCCCTCAATTGACGACGGAAACATCTCAGTACAGCAGCCAATGAACCGACTGGAGATCCCAATCCTGCTATGAATTTGGCCTTGGCATGTGTCATTCATAGAGTTTAGCACTTATGCATCCCAGCTCGTGCAACGTGATATTTTGCAGGAATGATGCAAAGAGAGGACGAACAAGAAGAAAGTTGTTGTTATTTTAATGCATCTTAGCAGTTTGCGAGAGGAGTATTGTCGTTGTCTGCTGTGACTAGTGCTCTAGCGTTGCTGTTTCTTTTTAATCATGATGGACATGCAAGTGAGAAAAGTGAGGAAGCCGCCTGCTTGCACCCAGTGCAGGAAGAGAAAGATCGGGTGCGACAGAGCAAAACCGATATGTGGAAATTGTGTTAAGTATAACAAACCGGACTGTTTCTATCCAGATGGGCCCGGCAAGATGGTCGCTATACCCTCTGCGTCCGGCATATCCTCGCACGGAGGTGGCCAAAGTGCTAACCATTTCAATCAGGGAAACGGTGTAAACCAGAAAAACGTAATGATTCAGACCCAGTACCCGATCATGCAAACGTCGATAGAAGCTTCTAGCTTCACCTTTAGCCCTGCTGCGGATACTACTGCCCAGTGGAACAAAACCACTAGCCATCAAAATACTAGTACAAACAATAACACTGCTCCACTTCAAAGTAGTAATAACCTCAACAGTAATGTTCATGGCAGCGTTATTGTTAGAAGCGATAGTCCTGATGTACCCTCCATGGACCAAATTAGAGAGTACAACACGCGATTACAACTGGTCAACGCTCAAAATATTGACTTCACGGATAGTGCATATTCTTTCAATGCTGGTATGAATCAAGACTCGGCAGTTTTCGATCTAATGACTTCCCCGTTCACTCAAGAAGAGGTGTTGCTCAAAGAAATAGACTTCCTGAAAAACAAACTAATTGACTTGCGAAACTTGCAATTGAAAAGTTTGAAAGAAAGATTAATCTCAAATACGAATAGTTCCGGCAGAAGCAAAATCAGCAAAACAGGTGGTACCTTCAAGAAAGGTGCAGTCAACAGTAAAGGGACTGAGTTTGAATATTCAAGCTCTGCGACACGTTCGTCGTCCCAAAAATACTTCACAGCCTTAACGATAACGGATGTACAAAGTTTGGTCCAGGTGAAACCGCTGAAGGATACTCCTAACTCCCTTTTCACCAGAAACTTCATTATTCTGAGGGATAATTACCTTTTTAAGTTTTATAATATCCTGCACGATATTTGCCATATCAACCAATTCAAAGTGAGTGCCCCTGTCGACAATGATAACCAAAAGTTCACGGAGACTGGCAAAGTTGAATTCCCATCGAAAGCGAAGATTATCAAGACGCTTGAGTCTGAACTTGTTGGGAATCTGAACTTTGAGGGGTTTTTACCAATCTTCGACAAATCCCAATTATTGGATTTTGTTAATAATTCTTTCCCAAATAGTGATTCGGATTCTTCATTCTCAACAAATAATCTTCCCTTACGTCAGTTGTCTAAACTGGGACAATTGACTGTGGTTCTGTTGGTGATGAACGATTCAAAGACTTTATTTAGTGGACAAGTCGTCAACGCCTATGTCTTCTCGTTGATGAATAATCTAAACTTGATTCGAAACCAAATCAAACTGATAGATCTGGAATCTTATGACCAAGAGGCCATCAAGTTTATTGCCATGGCGAAATTTTATGAGAATTTATACATTCATGATGATCATAAATCAAATTTAGATGAAGACTTAAATTGTCTGTTAAGTTTCCAAATAAATGATTTCGAATTATTTCATTTTTTGAAGAAAATATATTACTTAAGACATTCACTATTAGGTCAATCCTCATTTATGATATCTGCTACTGAAAATTTATCTCCAATACCTTCTTCCATTGATATTAACGATATACCGCTAATTGCTAACGATTTAAAACTATTAGAGACACAAACAAAATTGATAAATATTCTGCAAAATGTTCCTTTCTATTTACCACTAGACTTGGCCAAAGTTGAAAGTCTACTAGAAACCTTAAACATAGGGGTGAAGAAATTGCTAGGTTCTCATGGTATCAGCGAAGCCAGCAAAGAGTGGAAAGATATTCTAAATTTTATCAATACTATAGTGTACACAAACTTTTTTCTTTTCATTCAAAATGAAGCATCCTTATCGATGACGGCTCAGCAGTCATCTAAAAGGAATAGAACGTCAAGTTATGAAAAATGTGTGAAGAATCTAATGAACATTATTTCCACCATGCACGTTTTTTATTCTATGTCGTTTAGTTTCATTTTCCCTATCAAATCGATAAAGTCATTTTCAAGTGAGAATTGTTTCCATTCCAATGGTAATGAATTCTTGTTTTTGCACCAATTTATCCAAATCTTGCAAAATTTCATAGTGATAACATTTGCCGTTTTCCAGCGTTGCGAAGTAATACTATATGACGATTTTTATAAGAGCCTTTCAAATGAGGAAATTAACGTTCAACTGCTATTGATTCATGATAAAATTTTGGAAATTTTAAAGAAATTAGAAATTATGCTATCCTTTTTACGGAATGAAATGAATGCCAACGGAAACTTCGAATCCATCAAAAGTTTCAACAAGGCCCTGAATCTGATCAAATATATGCTTAGGTTCAGCAAGAAAAAACAAAATTTTGCCAGGAACTCCAATAATAATGGTGTCTCAGACTACAATCAGTCAGCGAAGAACAAAAACGTTCTATTGAGGTTCACTATTAATGAACTAAACCGAACCTATTTGAAATTTAAGGAGATTTCAGATTTCTTGATGGAAAGAGAGGTTTTCCAGAAAAATATAATCATTGACAAGGATCTGGAATCAGATAATCTAGGTATTACTACGGCAAACTTCAATGATTTCTATGATGCATTTTATAACTAGGAAAAGGGTCCCTTTACCAAAAAATTTGGACGCTATACGTGCATATGAGTATGTACGTATCTGTATTTAAAACACTTTTGTATTATTTTCTTTATGTATGTGTATAGGTTTACATGGATGACATTTATTATTAGTTGGCCCTCCCGTCCAAGCTGATTTTTTGGGCTTATTGCTGATTAATTAGACAAGACATTATTGCTGTCACTCGGAGATTCTTTTGCTGGCATTTCTTCTAGAAGCAAAAAGAGCGCTGCGGCTTTTCCGCTGAAGGCGTTACAGCAAAAAAGACTAGCAATACAATATAGAGTAACAGAATCATATAAAAGGGAAAGATATCCCTCCTAGCTTGGTTCTAATTTAGCTAAAATATATCTCGTACTTATTATATTCTATAGAAACCATCAAAAACAAACAAACAACTAACCAACTAATCAATCATCACACAAAATGTTCAGCGAATTAATCGATTTCCAAAACGAGGGCCATGAATGCCAATGCCAGTGCGGTAGCTGCAAGAACAATAAACAATGCCAAAAATCGTGCAGATGCCCAATCGGCTGCAACAGCGATGACAAATGCCCCTGTGGAGCAAAGTCTGAAAAAACTAAGAAGCCATGCTGCTCTGAGTAAACGAAGGAATTATCTCCAAATACATTCATGTGCTCATTAGCCATCATAAATTCTGAAATGGAAGAATTTAGTCAACTATTATACTCAGTTTGGGTACATTAAATATTTTCTAAGTCAGTGTCAAGTTATAAGTATCTATAAAAATTAAAAAAAAAGGGTAAATTAGGTAAATTAGGTATCATATATGTCGCCTCAATAAAAAAAAAATGTTTTTTTTCTTTTTAATCCTCTTTTATTTGTTCCAGATGTTTAAAGTACATACACTATGTATTCAATAACTATCCTTGAAATTATTAGTGAAATAAAACTCTGTTTCTGCAGTTCGCTTTTCAATCGTAATTCAGGTTCGACATCTGCGAACACCAAAACTGATCAAATGAAAATGTAAACTACCTAGACCATGAAACCAATATTCAGATGATGACTTTATATTTAATATACACTTAAAACATATATAGATATATGTACATATGCGCCGCACTTTATGAAAAGTTAAGTTTTTCTTCTAAAAAGGGCAAAATTGAAAGGAGAGATAGAAGGTGATAGAACACATTAATTCTTAGCTTTCTTAACAGTTTGGGACTTACTAGATTTCTTTTCAAGTTCACTAGAAGATCTCTTTTTGGCATTATTGACTTGTTTGGAGAAAATTGAACTCAACTCAGCAGGGTTAGCAATTTCCATTAAACCCTTGTTGAAAGTGGATAAATGAACTTGAACACCATCAATGATGACCGTATCGTCTGCAGTATTTTCTTCGGCTTTCTCCTTCTTAGCGACAAGTTCATCAAGAACATCTTGGTTATAGTATAATGGCAATACAGGTGATTTGTTCGTCTTGATGAAAACGGATCTTATTGGGAACGCCCCAATCAATTGCTCGGAGATTGACTCAACGTTATCTACAAATTCTTCCGGCTTTAACCATTCCAAATTACCCAAATGGACGTTCAATGTGGTACCTCTTGGAAGTTTTACTGGCAATTGATTGTGGCATACCTTTTTGATGTTGTTTGTCAAGGTAGTTAGAGAAAATTCCTTATTTGCCTGCGTTCTGATTGCTACAGGAGTAGTTTCCACTTTGTTGTAAGCTTTACCACCCATAAGTTTTGGCAAAGATGTAATTATACTGTCGTCTGCCAAGATTAGGGAAAACTGGGAAATAAAAGCATTTCTAGCCTCGTATGCCTTGTAAACAGTCTTTAAATCTTTACCGCAAATAATTTCATCAATTTTGATTCCTTCAGAATCTAATTTGTCAAATAAATCATCTTCTGATACCTTCTTGATATCAGAGTCCTTCAAGATCAATAGAGTTTTGAAATCCTTGATAGCGGTTGCACTAGCTTGTTTCCAAGGCTTATAAAGAGAATGTTTAACGTTTAATAATTTCAATTTGAAGGTTTTGGAAGTACCGGTGAATGATTTGTTATTCACTACAATTAATTGTAAATCTTTCTTCAGGTCTTCTTCGTCGTCTTCCAATAATTTCTTCTTACCATTCTGTTCTTCTTCCTTATCATCCTGAGAATTAGAAGTGAACTTTATGAGCTCATCAATAGCTTTGGTAGTTCTTTCTCTTGGAATGATTGTAGAAAGCTTCTCTTGGGTAACCTTCTTCTTTTCCTTATTTGGTGCACTCACAGGTGTGGATTTCCTTGAATTATTCTTTCTAGCCATCGTATAGTTTGTATTCGGGAGTGTGAGTTTGATCGCCTATTATTAAATGCTATCAGTGAAGCACACTATTTCTCACAACAGTACTCAAATATTTTTCGCTAGTTTTCAAATTTTGCGATGAGCTCCAGTGGAAAATTTTTCTTTCATAAAAATCTTTCTTCAATTTTAGTATGAAGTGACAATATACCACACAATTGAATAATACACCAATGAGGAATAAAAAAACAAGAGTAATTGGGTGATCGTTTAATGATGTATACCAGAGTTTTTGTTTTTATATAGTTATTAGTTATCTTATCATTTTCCCCATTATTATTCCCATTCCCATCAGCCAGCATACAAGAGGCATCAAAGGTAATTCATGACCTTCTATTGTTGCCAACAATGGAACTTGTTAGAGCAAAAAGGACAGAAAAAACTAAGCTGGAGAATCATAATGGTTAAATATAAATATTTTTCGTTTACTTTTTTGTTTCTCCGTCTTGTTATTCCAATTTTTCATTTTGGATTATTAGTTTCCGGATTGATAAATATCCATCAAGGATAAAAACAAATAATACGACAAAAGGAGAAGAGGAAAAAAATAAAAACTAAAATCGTTTTACAAAATAAATACGAGTCTTATTTCAAATGGAGGAGCTTTCCACAAATAAAAAAACGGACAACACAACTACAGGCGTTGCTGAGTAGCTTTTTCATGACGATTAGGAAGAGCTTGGAAATAGCTCTTCCTTTAAGGGAACGCCCAATTCTTGTCTGACATCCTTCAACTCATTCAAGTAGGCCTTGTATTGGTCTTCATTTTCGACCTTGTATTTTAAAGCTTCAAATACTCTAATAGCGGTAGGCAAGTCATTGACTCTTCTGGCGGCCCTCAAGGCCTTTTCGATAACTGCAGGAGCAGGAACCAAATCATAAGAGAAACAATTATTTAACACTCTTTGTACTTCGAACAAATCGTATGCCTCGTCAAATTCCTTTTCGTATCTTGCGGTGAATTCCTCGAAGGTTTCTTCATCATGTGCATCAGAGTACTTCCTACTTTGAATCAATGAACTTCTAGTCAATCTGGTTGCAGAGTAGACACCGGGTCTGGCCCTTAGTAGTGTTCTATTTATGACAGGGTTTCTGAATATGGCCCTCGATAACATTGCTGTGTATTTATTAGTAGATGTGTCAAATACAGTTGTTCGCTTGTTCGTCTGCCGTCAACTTCAGGTACGATACAATCCTCGAATCGTTTTAATAAATAGGTGTGCGGGAATGAGTGCTAGGGAAATCAAGTGAGTTTGAGATCTGGCACCTTGATATCCAAGCAAATATTGTTCTTTATTAATGCCTTGTCCACATTAATTAGGTCCCTTTTCATAGGGAGATTCAAACAGAGAAGCAAGCGGCGGAAATAACGCGCGGGGTTCTGATTGGCTCGTGTAGGGCGACAATACGACGAGTATAAGCGCCTTTGGCGTTCTATTTCACTTTGTATTAATATGTTCAAATAAAATGCCTATTTAGTATTCATTTAAGAAAAAGTTAGATTAGAGGTGAACGTCCTTGCCAGTAGTGAAACCGATTAGCATGTAGAAGTTCAGCCCTGAAATGATCAGCCACACTATGACTGCAAGCACCGTCACGATTATTCCATTGCTCATGTCTTCGTATTCTGGGACAGGAGAGACTAGGCCGCGTTCCTGGGTACTGCTGCCACCCATTCCCATTTCTTCCAGTTCGATAGTTTCATCTTCCTCACCACGGTCGCCCACATATTGCTTGTCTGTAGTTCTTGAGGGTACTTTGCTACGATTGAGCTGTACGCGCATAATCTTCTTGCTCGAAGTGAAATAGAGCAATGGTGCAGATACGAAGGGTAACAACAGAGAAAGCACCACTTGCGAGGCGTTTAAAGCCCCAGAGAGACCACTTCGTCCGGCCACAAGGACTAAAATCAAACAGGGCGTGATGGCTACCGCTCTCGTAGCGGACCTTCTCAATGCTGGAGAAACAGTCCAGTTTAGGAACCCTTCACTAACCATTTGTCCACTTAATGTACAGACAATACCGGCACTTTGTCCTGAAAACAACAATGCTAGCACGAACACGGTACCTGCGCCCTTGGAAAGAGTGCTACACAGCAGGTTGTAGATGGAAAATAAATCAGCTTCTTCAGCGTTTTGAGTAGATCCGTATAATGTAGCCCCAGAGACTATAAGAATGGCACAGTTTACAAACAATGCCACCGTAAACAACGAAACCAACAATTCTGTAATAGTATAATGTAAAGTTTCGCTAATCGCCTCATAAGATGGTCTATAATTATGATGATTGTTGTCCATATCATCCACGCCAGGTAAGTAATGCCCATTTTTGATATCGTACTCTCTTAATCTCGGTTGAACCACGCCCGACCCCAAATACAATGAATGAGGCATCACTGTGGCACCTAAAATTGCCAAACTTAAGTACAGACCGTCGCCTTCGAAAACAGCTTTACTGGGCAGAAATCCAGAAAATATTTCCTTGGCAGGACCCAATTTAGCGTAAAATAATTCCACCGTAAAGCAGACTACGGTAAGAACCACTAATAAGGAAACAAACGCCTCAAATATTCTGATACCTTTCATAGATCCATTAGGCTTGTAGGCGAGCAGAACAATCAAGACGTCCACCACAGTAAGAATGACACCCAAGGCGAGTGGTATGTGGAAAAGTATATTCAACGAAATGGCAGTTCCCACCACTTCTGCCAAATCCGTCGCAATAATGGCCATTTCGGCAAGGATGTAAAGGGAAATGTTGAGTCCAGAAGGCAGATGTTTCTTACAATTTTGAGCCAAATCTAGACCCGTTACGGCGCCTAACCTGGCGCAAAGGTACTGCCAAAATGCTGCCATGAAATTAGAAACTAGGACCGAAAATAAAAGCTTGTACCGATGAGCAGAACCTGCTGCCACAGCCGTACTATAGTTACCAGGGTCCATATATGATACAGAGACCATTAAACCAGGTCCAATGAACTTTGCGTACTTTCTCAATGTTCCGATTATACTCCAGGATGTGGAGTCTGGCCGCAACGTTGTGCGGCGAGGCAACTCATGTCTGCTATTTTCGTCATCATATGCAGGCTTGGTGGTATTACTGTCTGTTTGGAATTCATTGCTCCGTTGGATAGGCTCATATTCTTGGGACACCATTAAACATAAACGCTATGTATATGACAAAACTAGTTGGAAATGAGAATTGAGATGCGTGAGTGGTAATACCAAAACAAATAGCGATTTTGAGGTTTGGGTAACTGAACAAATGTGAACACTGAAGTGTTGAAAGAAAAAAAAAAACGCTGAGATCCAATGAAGTTCTTTTTCTGGTGATTCTTCTGTCTTTACTTTTATTTCTTCGAGAAAGAATAAGAGTATTCTTGAATAGGTTCTTTGTAAGCCAAGCCACGTCGAAATTCCCCGGGTGTGGATTTTTCGCGCCGAGCGGGCTTGCTGCGTACATGCAACCTTGCTTGAAAAAGGGAAGAGAAGAAAGAAACTACAAACTTATGGTTCGTTCTATAGAAAAGCACACACATATGTACATATATACTACGGATACTTACTCCACGCGCCCTGCGTGTGATAAAGAAATCTAAACAAGTATGTAACCGTTAACTCACAGCCTATTCAGAAGTTTCTTGCAAGGAAGAGGTAATTTGTTCAACAATTGGTCTTATAATGTCCTTCTTGTTTGGAACCATATGGCCACCAGGGTGTTCGTAAGCTAATACGTTTTCTTTATCGCCATTTTGGGCCTTTAGGTAGATGTCGTACAAAAACTTGGATCTTACAGATGGGACTGCCTGATCAGAAGCACCGTAGATGAAGATCATCTTGGTCTTCATGTCTGGTTTTGCCGCGAATGAGTCCCTGAACTTTTCGGTGATTCTTAGTTGGCCGGAATGTTCTGGGTCTGGTTCAGTGAAGGAATAGCCGGAAATGACCACGCTGACCTTGAATTCTGGGTGGTGTGGAACCAGCTCTGTTATCTTGTTGGTGATGATGGAAGACAACGCGGCACCCTGAGAGAAACCGACGATGCCGTCGTATGGTCCATTGGCCTTGATATATTCTACCACAGACTTCACACCTTCGGAGACGTCCAGTTCGTGGGAGATCTCGCTATGGTAGAACCAGGCTCTGTTAACATCTGCATCCAAAGTGGCTTGCCATTTGTCTTCGTCCATTTCAAATGGGAGGTCCTTTTTTTCCAGAAGCACTGGCGCATCAATGTAGTCACATTGCACATTGGCCTTTTTCAATAGTTTTCGAATGCCGGATGATTTTTCTGAGAAAACTCTGCCATTCTGCAAGAAACCGTGTAAGAATAATAATTTTGGAATTTGTACAGTCATCTTTTCTTTATCACAAGCTAGATATCTATAAGTGCTACGGTTACCACATAATAAAAATCTGCACGCCAATACTTGGCATCCCGCCTTTGTATGGTCTATATATAATATGCATTGCAACCAAAAAAGGCTCGAAAAACTAAAAGAAGGAAAAAGAAAATATGCGGAAATAAGCGATATGCAAAAAAGCAAAAATTCTACTTTCTTTTTCTATGTGTTGCCTTTTGAAGATCCGGATCAAATCTCTCACCAATGACGTAAGCCGAACAAGATTATGCAACATTGAAAAAGGAAATACGGAAAAAAAAGCAAAATATGCAGGAATCAATCATCCCATGCATACGGCGATTTAGCTCTCAACCGGGCGCCGTATTTGGTGAACAGAAACGGAACCGGGATCATTGCTACAGTCACCATTGCCAGGAGGAAACCAGCCCAATTCACGCCCATTGCCTCATACATTTGTAATCCGAATAGAGGGAATACACCGGCCATTATACACCTCACAAACGTGTTGCAAGCCATGCCAGAGGCCGCATATTTTCTGTAGGCGTCAACTGTGTACGCGAAAACACCAGTGAAGACGAAATAGACGCCCGAACCGAAAATAGCACTGCCTATAACGGGAGCAATCCAATGAACATGCTTGTAGCAAGTAAATGCAAAGATAAACAACCCGATCGGGGTCAAGAATGCGCCGTAGAACAAGGGCTCGAATCTCATCTCGGGCGTCTTGACACCATTATTTCTCTTGACTCTCCATTGAAACGTTTTTTGGAATAGTAAACATGTAGGGGCAGAAAGGAGCATGCCCACCATGATGCCGATGTATGAGCATGCTATCTCCATGGGCCCGAAGTTATAAAGTTTCTTGAACACATATGGGAATGCTACAAAGTATAGATAGATGATGGCTAGCTCTAGTCCAGTGTAAAAGCAAAGCACACCCATCATTCGATCCCGAAGTAACAACCCAAAGGGTCTTCTGGTTGAGAGAAAGACTGCGGAAAGCAAAGACGTCTGTTCACGTGTAACTTCCAAAGCGGCATAGTAACGCCGCCCATTGCTTTCCTCCTTTCTTAATCTCTTAGCTTTGCGTATCAGAAGCACTGGTTTATACGTTTCTGGGATGGTGAAGATAATCAAAACGAGGCAACATCCCGAAGTGATTAGAAGCGTGATAAAAGTCCATTTATAACTTTCATGGTACAGAGCTCCACCAATGATCGGGCCTAATGAGGGTCCTAAAAAGGCAGATGTAGTATATATTGCCATGGGGATTCCAATTTGGTCTTTATCGAAAATATCGGCAATGGCACCGCCAGCCACGCTAAGAAAGGCTGATCCAAAGAAGCCGGACAGAAACCTACCAAACATGACACCCGCAATGGTCCCGGACCAAATAGTCAGACACTGCCATATGATACTGAGCATAAGGGCGTATAAAAATGTTATTCTTCGTCCATATAGTTCACTGAGTGGGGACAAAAACAAGGGACCTATACCAAGACCAAAAACATACAGCGTAATCCCCACAGTGCTGACTTCGTGCGAAATATGAAAGTGCTCAATGATGTGCGTTGAGGGGAGCGTCCAACTAGAAGAGATCATCGTGATTACCATGGACGTGAACGTGATCAAAGAAGAAATGTAGTACCGGTGGCCCATGCTCATATGACTTGCTATATCTTCTGGGTCCGCGAAATCGTCGCTGAAAGCCACTTCGTACGATTGTCTGCCGTCATCTTTTCGTTCATTAGTCAATTCCGAGCCCAATTTTGCAACTTCGTTTGAATGTATTGAGCAATTCTCTTCTTCAGTAAATTCCGATGACGACGGCTGTGCACCCGCAATTGGATCTACCGAAGTCATATTCTGTTTTAATGTCCGCATACACGTATTTTATAGCCACGCAGTGATATTCCATCGACCAAATAAAATACGGATTTGCCATTTATATACATTCAATTGATTGTTACGCACCCGAGAGCAGACACTATTGCTCGACACAATGGGATAATATGAAGTCCGCCTCATTGCCAGGAAAAATTTCTGCGTATTATCTTGTAACAATAGGTTACGCTAACACCGAACGAGCGGCGAAAAGAAAGCCAATCTCCGCGCCAACGCCGAACCTCTGCCCTTCTATCTCCGGCAATGGTAAGTCTAAGTTATAATTAGTCAGCTACATACCACTAACTCCATAATCGTTGGTGCCATTGATGCTAACTGTACGTGTACAAGAGAAAGAAAACTGGGTAATTCGGTCCGGAGATCTGGAGAGCTACATTCTTTTCCCTATTTTGCTTCAGAAGAATGCAGTTTTGGAGATCTTAGGCAGCCAATACTTTTCAGTGGCAGCCTTTGGCTTTTCTTTTTCACTTTATGATCTAGATGAGCCGCTTTGACACATTTCTTCCCTTTTTTTCTTTTTTACCTTTTGTTAGTGACCAGAACTTTTTGCTATGTATCTCTTCCTAATTAATTGTTCTATATTTCTATCTATAGAATCTTGCGTAATTCGGTGCTTCTTTTGGAGCGTATCTACTCAATTAGGCCAAATTACCCTTCCAACTTATCTTGTTTTGATGAACCAAGAGATGGACCAAACTGTCTAAGCAGACTGATTTATTATCCATTGACGATCGCGTTGGATTTAGTCGCCGATGCGCAGAAGCCCTTTCCGCATTTGGTTTTATGCCCACCAAAACCTTCTTGAACTTGATTTACAATTGGAAAATGGAAGACTTGCTTGTTGTTTGGGGACAGTATATACGCTCCGAAATCAAATTGGGTCTTTGAACCTGAAAAAGTCTTAAATGCTCTTGATAAATTTATTCCGGAATTAGTCTTTAACAGACTCTTCGAATTGAGATGAAATATCAGAGAGGATAACTAATTTACCACTCCACTCAAGGTCTAAATGTCGCTCTTTTCATTGCTGCATGCACTTCTGGCGATAAGAAAATGCAAAACTTTGCTCTGGAAATGTTTGAAAAGTACGCCAACGAGAATAAGAAGACCATTCCTGTGTTGGTCAAGCCAATTGTGTTCAATTCCTTGCCAGAATTGGCGAAGAAAACAGCTACGGAATAATTTCCCACATCTACCAAAATCCTGTGTCGTTAGATGAAAAATTGTCGCGCTAAGGGCGTTGAGTAGATTTGTGGACAGTAAACTCTTGAAAAAAACCTTGTTATACCTGTTGAATGGTTCAATTTTAAACCAAGACTTCTACATCCTAATGCAAGAAATCAGAGCTCACAAGAAGGGCATCGAAAAACTATGGACTTGAATGCAGGAAAACTGGCAAAAAATAGTCATAAGATTACAGCCAATCCTCCTGTCTGTATTTACTTTGGGTTTAGCCAATTTCACCTCCTTTGGTGCTCTTGAGAAAATTGATAAATGCCGTAGTGAAAAGGTCACTAAGGGTTTTGATCAAACATTGGCTCAAGCTCAAGACACTATCAGAGCTGAACGCAGTGGGTAAACAGCGATCGACGCCGTTGTCACCGACTCACATCGACATGCATGATCAATAGTCCTTTCCACGAAGACTTGGGACAAAAATACACACTCATATCTTGAATAAGTGGAATTACATATAACACTAATGAAAGGATTAACATCCGCTGACCTAAAAATAGGCAGCAGGCTATAGATGGTGAATTTTGAATATGAAAACCCTGTCTATTACTAATGACGCACGTTTTAAGTACAGAAGAAAGAACTCCACGCCCCATCGGAAAAATTGGGTATTTATCAAATGGCGTGCGTCATTGCGAGATTTTTCACCTGATGATATATGAAAAAAAGACCTTCTGGAATCATGCATCGAGTGACTTTCATTGTTGCGGACCATGTATCTCCCAAAACAGTATTAATATAGATACTTGATCTCTCACCTTGAATATATTCCCCACATAGAATTGGAGTTGCCACTATTCTTTACCGAACAAGAGACTATTTGTTGACAAACATATACGCATTCATATCATGACTGTAGACTTAGCCTCCATAGAGAAATTTCTTTGTGATCTTGCTACTGAGAAAGTAGGTCCAATCATCAAGTCCAAGTCAGGCACTCAACAGGATTATGATTTGAAGACAGGTTCCAGAAGGGTCGATATCGTTACTGCAGTCGACAAACAAGTTGAAAAGCTAATTTGGGAATCTGCAAAAGCCCAATATCCAAATTTCAGGTTTATTGGAGAAGAAAGTTACGTGAAAGGAGAAACTGTGATTACCAATGACCCTACATTCATCATTGATCCCATTGATGGGACCACAAATTTTGTTCATGACTTCCCGTTCAGTTGTACTTCACTGGGTCTTACAATAAATAAAGAGCCCGTAGTTGGGGTTATTTACGATCCTCACATCAACCTTCTCATATCAGCTTCTAAAGGTAATGGTGTAAGAGTCAATAAAAAAGAGTTCGACTATAAATCAAAATTGGCGTCCATGGGTCCCTTAACATTAAATAAATCTGTGGTTGCATTGCAACCAGGCTCAGCTAGAGAAGGAAAGAATTTCAAAACGAAGATGGCCACGTATGAGAAGCTGTTATCATGCGATTATGGATTTGTTCACGGCTTCAGAAACTTGGGTTCCTCGGCAATGACCATGGCATACATCGCCATGGGGTACCTTGACAGTTACTGGGATGGCGGTTGTTATTCATGGGATGTATGTGCTGGATGGTGCATTCTTAAAGAAGTTGGTGGTCGTGTGGTAGGCGCCAACCCAGGTGAATGGGATATAGGTGTCGATAATCGGTCATATTTGGCTGTAAGGGGAACAGTTAATAACGAAACTGATGAGCAAACAAAATACATTACGGATTTTTGGAGTTGTGTTGATGGCCAGCTAAAATACGACTAATTCTTGATGCAGCAAAATAGAATAAATCAAGGAAAGAGAAACATGAAGACTATTTGTATATCATTAGCTAGTGAGGGATGGGAAGGATATATAAAATACTGATAGTAATAATAATAATAATAGCAATAAATAATAAAAAAAAATAAATAGAATAGAGAATGGATCAATAGATACTCTTACTGGTTATAGGTGTATAGGCAACCATCCTGGCCCCATAATCCAAACACGTTAACCAGAGGCATCCAGCCTTCACCTCCTCCAAATTTCTCGGCTAAATTCATGGCTTGTTTTAAACGATCTGGGTCTGTTGGTTTTCCTATGTTAAAGCCACGAATACACAACATACCCTGTCTTTTCTCTACGTTCAAAAGTGGGTTTGTTTCCGTTTCCACCATTTTACCCTCTAGAGTCGTGCCCAATGGTCCATAACAAACAACGCTATCATCCACTGATTTCTCAAAAACTCTATAATCATAAAAATTCGTATGTGCTACGGGCCCCATGATAAGGTATGGACAGTATAACTCTAGAACCACACGGGATCCCAACTGTGCCCTTAATTTATTCAATTGCTCAGTGCTTGGGGTGGTTCTTTGATTAATCTTCTTCAATTGAGGAATCTTTTCCGAAAACGTTGAGATAACCTCAGCATCTTTCACATAATCTGCTAAATAAACACATCTTAATTTTTTAAGAGAATTTGGCTCGACTTCGGCGATTTTAGTAAAGATGCCTTCGCTCAGCAAATTGGTGGCCCAGGATAAGTAAATTTTATGCAGCAAACCGCTTTTTGAAGTAGAGTTCATTAATTTAATGATCTGTTCCGTTTCAATAAATAATAGTGTAGATTCTTGAACTGACTTGCAATCCAAAGTTGCTTGCTTAGTAAATGATGCAGATCCACCATGTAATAAGACAGCAAAAAGCTTCCCCCATATTTGTAAGCTTGCGCTGGAGCTTGCTAGTTTTGCTGAAATTGATAAATGTTCACTGCTAGTCAATTCATTATTCAAGGGGAAGCTTTTGATGAATTCCGCAATGTTACTCACTAGACAGATCTGATTGAAGCTATTGGTTCCATTCCACGGGGAAGTTACGTATGCAAAAAGTTTCTTATCATCGGAGTTGTCATCTTGCGGCGTATAGCGGAACTCCGAATCGTAAACAAAGCCGTCTACAAGTCCTTTCCAAGTAACAACATTATCATTTTTCGTACCAAGTTGTGGTGCCTTTTTAGGGTCATCACAGACAATGATCAGCTTGTACCAACTCTCGCTGCCGTTTAACATCTTGAAAGATCTCCATGAATCGATGACCAGAACGTCAAGATCCTCCACTCGCTGCCTAGGAACTGCTGGCAAAAAATGAGGTATGGAACCTGTCTTTATAGTGGTCATCATAGAAGCCAGAGCGAGAGTAAACCCTTCTACAGTGGCAATGGAATTAGAAATACCAATATTCTTATAGCTATCAGCAGAAAGTTTCCGAAATAGGCGTTTGGCCATGCCATTGAGTTCACCCAATGAATGTCTTTTATCGTCCCCTATCAACCGAATAGTATTTTTTCCCTTGGAAATTTCCATTATCGCATTCCAAACATCCCCAAAGTTACCATTTCTTATCTTATACTTCAAAGAGAGCCCTAATCCTGTAGTCAAGGGGAATCCAGTAGGCACTAGAATACTTCTATAGTATGCTGTTTCATTCTCGTTACGAACACTGGATATGCTGGATTGCTGGGCCAAGGCCACCGCCGTCAAATCTCTCTTAAAATCCAGTAGGAAAGAGCTTAACAACCAGTTGGCACCTAGTAGAATTACCAATAGTGTTACTAGTAGTTGTAATAGAAACGACCAATCCATCGCGCATCCAATTTTTGCCGCCTGCTTAACTATTGTCCTATCCAAAATGTACTGTGAACTTCAAATTCCGAGCAGATGAGAAGCTTGAGATCAATTTGTGCCGAAGTATAGACTGCTGCAGAGCAATCTTCATTCAAGGCGACCTCATTAAACCGCTGTTCGTTTATGGCACATTTCAAAACTTTTTTAACGACGCGCAAAAGGGAATAAAGGCAGTGACGAGATTTTTCAGTTAAAAAGTAAGGGTCCTGGGGTGCCCACTATTATCAAGCCATAGTGGGGTAGGCGGTGATATCTCAGGAGTTTAAATTGTGTTAAGATCATTGACCGAATGATCTCCCAAAACGACTGTTCATTTTTTCATCTGAGAGTGGTTCTGCTGTCCTCTTTTCACCGTCGTCTTATCGGTCGAGAGAACAAGTAGTGTGGCACACTATGCATGCTTTCGTATCCTGTATTCCCTTTACCTCTTGGTGTGAGTCTTGGCTTCTTATTATTTACGATCACGCTTGTGCTCTGCGATAAGGACACGGTGCAATAACTTGGTGGCTTTGTCATCGAGAGTAACCCCGTGGGCTGAATGCATTCCGTCATTCCTTCAATCGTGGGGAAAGGGGTCGAATTCTCGAGGATTTTCATGAACTTTATGCGCTGGCGAAAGTTTCAATTGATAGAAACATATACAAATAACAAGCTTTCCTACTTTCCAGAGTAGTGATTGCACTCTGATACGCATCATCAATAAGTTCACCACCATACAGATAAAAATTTCAAGCCCAAATGCCACAATTTTCAGTAGATTTTTGCCTATTTGATTTAGACGGGACCATTGTTAGTACAACAACTGCCGCAGAAAGTGCCTGGACCAAACTATGCCACCAGCATGGGGTCGATCCTGTCGAATTATTCAAGCATTCTCATGGTGCAAGATCACAAGAGATGATGAAGAAGTTTTTTCCAAGATTGGATAATAGGGACAATAAAGGTGTTATTGCCCTAGAAAAGGATATGGCTGATAGTTACTTGGATACTGTTAGTCTCATCCCTGGTGCAGATAATTTGTTGCTATCGTTAGATGTAGACGTTGAGGATGAAAAGAAGCTACCAAAGAGGAAATGGGCTATTGTCACTTCCGGTTCTCCGTACCTGGCATTTTCATGGTTCGAGACAATATTGAAAAAAGTTGGGATGCCCAAGATTTTCATTACCGGGTTTGACGTGAAGAACGGTAAGCCAGATCCTGAGGGATATGCAAGGGCCCGTGATTTATTGCGCCAGGATTTGCAATTGACTGACAAAAAGGACTTGAAATATGTTGTCTTTGAAGATGCGCCTGTGGGCATAAAAGCCGGTAAAGCAATGGGTGCAATTACCGTGGGCATAACGTCTTCGTACGATAAGAGTGTTTTATTTGATGCCGGCGCAGATTATGTGGTATGCGATCTAACGCAGATCTCCGTGGTTAAGAACAATGCAAACGGTATTGTCATCCAGGTTGATAACCCATTGACCAGGGATTAAACACACGTGACGTGGCAAAACACGTATATATAGATAAAGTATATGTGTAAGCAAAAGCTGGACTGCGTATGATTTTTAGTATGTGAGTATATAAGCTCTTTTTTTTTTTTATTTTCTGACTTGTTTTTGATTGATACAGATCGTGCGGTTGAACAACCGCGCCGAAGATTTGATGGAAGACTACCATACATCTTCTTGATATCTACCAGAGGTCTTGAGCATCTTGATTAGTTCGGCGGCTTCGTCAGTAGAAATAGACTTACCACGGGAGAGGATTCCAACCAAGGCAGTGGACACACCCTTGGCCATACCCTTTGCATCACCACAAACGTAGATAAATGCACCGTTGTTGATCATTTCAAAGACTTGGTCTTCACAATCTATTAATTTATCTTGAACGTAGACTTTCTTGGAGTTTGGTAACCTGGAGTGAGCCACCACCATTTCGAATGAGCCGTCGAGCTTCTTGGCGTACTCTGGCCATTCGTCCTGGTATAGGAAGTCATCCGTGTTACGAGACCCGTAAAACAGCAAATGTTTACCTAGGGAGACGTTGCTGCCACCCTTCTTTTGCAGTTCCAAGAATGTAACACGTTCTCTGATGAACCCACGGAATGGGGCAATACCAGTGCCTGGGCCAATCATGATAACTGGCGTGGAAGGGTTAGAAGGCAATCTGAAATTGGAACGACGGACATGAACGGGCAATTTGTGCTTGGCGAGAAGATTACGTGGGCCATTCAAATCGTAGTGAACAGGTAGGTTAGTCTCGGCAATGTTAACGTTGTTTTGGGCCAATTGGATGTTTCTCAACAAGTTAGTGGTCACACCAACGACGGGGGCAGCATCGGGCAATTCTGGGTTGGGGAAGTTTTCCACGATAGAGGTAACATGAACTGTTTGCTTTTCGGACAGGGAAGAGGAGGAGATGGAATAGTAACGAGGAGTCATTTGAGGAATTGATTCGAGCAAGAATTGCATGGGGACGGTGTCCCATTTAACGCCATCGGACAAATAATGCAAAGCATCGGCAATGTTGAAATACTTTGAAGTTATCTCTACGGCAAACTGGTCCTTGTCCTTGGACAGTAGGGCCAATTTGTCCTTAATGTCGCTGTTGGGAGCGAACTGAACCAAAGACGAGAACAACTGTCTGGACACAGGGCCTGTGATTTCCAAGTAGTGTTTGATGACGGCACCCACCGTGGTTGGGGTTGGGAAGGGAACTTCAACGGTGGGGTCCAGGGGCTTCAAGTCGAAAATGGTCTCAGCGTCCAAATTAAATATGGACAAGAACTGCTCGACCTTTTCCAATGAGTTGGAGGGCCAGATAGCAAGATGATCACCAGTGGAGTATTTAATGTTAGAGCCAGACAAGTCAAATTCAGTGTGGATGCAGTTACGGTCGTTGGAAGAGAAGAGTTCGCGAGATTTGACGATGGGGGCAATGAAAGGTTGAGACAAGTCGAAGGGGCCCAGCTGAATCCCATCCGCGTTGCAGCTCAACTCGTGCGAGGGCAAGTAGTGCGGAGAGGGCTCACCAAGCGATACGGAGTCGTTGATCTCCTCCAAGACGGAGTATTGGAACTGGGAGGTAAACTTCGCTTCCTGTTCGTCCAAATGCAGTTCGTCCTTCAAGAGCTCCAAGATGGAGTCCTTCCAGGCCATGTAGTCTTCGTCCGTGGTTCCTGCACCATCGTCAGCCTCACCAAACTTACCTAGTCTGGTAGCGCCCGCGGCGGAGAGATGCTTCTCGGCCTTCTTGCCGGCACCATTAAAGAACTCGTAGGTGGAGTTTCCCAGACCAAACAGGTTGTATCTCAGATTCGACAGGGACCCAGCTTCCGCGTTACAGATGAAGTCTTCAAACTGAATGGCCCCATCGGGGAAGTCACCTTCACCGTATGTGGAGATAAAGACGGACACAATGACAGGCACGTCGTTTAGCGACTCGAAATCGTAGTTCTCAACGTCCGCGCACATGACGTTCAGGTTGAACTTGGCCACCAGCTCCTTGGAGAACTTCTTAGCGTAATCCTCGGCAGTCCCGGTCTGCGAAGCATACAGCACCAGGTAGTTCTTGTTGTTCTCAGTCACCACCTGCGCAATATCCCTGGTGCCCGAGCTGACGGCTGTGATATCGCCGTCATCGGACATCAGCAGTTCCTTGATGGAGTTTCTCTTTACGTACAGTAGCACGGCAAGCACTAGCCCCGCCAGGACAGTGAAGTCGGTGTTGTCTATTCCAAACGGCATGATATGTGCAGCAGTAAATCACTTGAAAAGCGCGGTCGTTGTCTAGTGTGCGGTAACCACTGCCGGAGCACAAACTGTACAATGCACTGTTCACTATATTATACTATATATATATAACCTCTCGCTGGGCTTTACAAGGTGCGTTTGTCCTCGAAGAACGAAGGCAGCCCGAAAAAAAATGCAAAACGATAAAAACAGGCTGGAGAACAATAGCGGGTTGATCGCTAAACGAGCACACGTGATGCGCCGTGGAGTGTGATCAGAGCAGTATCGGTGCTGCTGTACTGTGCCGTGATGAAGCTTCGGTTGCTTCCTCCCCCAGGCTGTGCGATCTGTTTAAGTTTTGCGTCTGTATTGTTGGGCGATGTTTCTTTCAAAGAAGTTTCGTGCGTTATGCACTGCGAGCAAGGGTCTGGCTCGTACGCGTAGGGGCTGAGGACGGCCAGCTGCGTTTGTAGATACGTAGGTACATAGATTTGTGTGTATATATAATCAAGCGAGGGGTGGGTGGGCTGCCTCTGTACTTGGGTGATTTCATGGATGTGTGCTTTCTTGTGCTTTTAGGTTCCAGTACGCGGTGTGATGTTCAAAGTGAAATTTCACAGAGAGAAGAGCAGAAATCTCACTTCGCCGCTCAAAACGCAGTAGCAATCCATCATGGCAAAATCAGCGTATGTAGAGCCGGAATCTCCCTTCTTGTCCTCCCGTCCTCCCGTCCTCTCGCCAACCGAACCATTCCTTACTAACAAGAGTTTTTTTTTCTTCTTTTGGCAGCGTTATATTCGTGGAAAGAGCGACTCCTGCTACACTGACGGAACTGAAGGATGCTCTCTCGAACAGTATCCTGTCCGTGCGGGACCCTTGGTCCGTCGACTTCCGGACGTACCGGTGCTCCATTAAGAACCTGCCCGCGGAAGTCTCCAAGCTCATGTACTCGATAACCTTCCACCACCATGCTCGGCAAACGGTGCTGATCAAGGACAAGTCCGCCGTAGTCACCACTGCTGCCGCCGCGGACATCCCTCCGGCCCTGGTGTTCAACGGCTCGTCTACGGGCGTTCCAGAGTCCATCGACACCATCCTGTCCTCGAAGCTGTCCAACATCTGGATGCAGAGACAGCTCATCAAGGGCGATTCCGGCGAGACGCTGATCCTGGATGGGCTCACCGTGCGACTAGTCAACCTTTTCTCCTCCACCGGGTTCAAGGGTCTGCTGATAGAACTGCAGGTGGCGGACGAAGGTGGCGAGTTCGACGCCAGGGTCGCAGGCATTGAGGCGCACCTGGCTGAAATCCACGCCAAGGACTACAAGACCTCATCTGACTCAATGGCCGCGGACTCGCACAACGACATTTGCGATTTGGCGTATCAGTACGTCTGTGCCCTGGAATCCTGAGGGAGGTTTTTGTTTTTTTTTTGCTTTTTTCTGTATACCACCGTCTATAAGTAAGAAATAATCGAAAAATTATCTAAAAATCCTATGTAATGTACTCTACTCTGGGTTATGCGGTGAGGAAATCCATGGACAGGCCCGGGTTGTAGTCGTCGCTGTCACTGTCGCTGTCGCTACCACCGGCATCCGGCGTCTTCCTCTGCACGGGCTCCTCTGTCGGCTGAGGGTTTTCTTCAACGTCCTCCACTTCCTTTACATCGTCAACGAACTTGTTCAGCGTGTCCGTACGCTCCACCCTGCGTGTCTCTTCGTGCACCACCCCGTAGCCCTCTGGCAAGTCGTTCTCCGTCATGGCGACGAAGATCGTCGGGAACTCGATCACCGTCGTGTTTTTCAATAGCTCTCCAATGCATTTCTCATGGATCGCCAACTCCACCAGTTTTTTGGAATCCGTTATATGTGTGGTGTTGTATGGGAACCATTTCGTGTAGAATTTGAGTCCGCTCTTCTGCAAGATCTCCGTCCGTTCCTCCTTGGTCTCTGAGCCGTCTTCGCCCTCCTGGGCACTGCATGTTCCAGCCAAGCGGTAGAACTCACAGCACTTCTGGAAAACGTTCTTGCCCATGCCCTGGACCAGGAAGTCCGTCTCCTTGATCCGGTGGCTCACATGCCTGAAAACCTCGTTGTTATCGCCCTCCATTGGCATAGGACATACAATCCACTCTATGCTCCATACAAACAGGTCCATCGTCTTGTCCCACTTGCTTCTGTTCTGCGATGACCGCTGCATCCCCTTGGGCAACATTAAACAGTTCACCCCCCTTCTAATAATCCGCTGGCACTCCACGTTTTCACGGTCGTTCTCGTCCACATCGTATCTCCTCCTTTTCAGATTACCGCCATGGCCCGCAGGCCCCAGCACTCGTTTGTTCTTCACCCTAGCATCCATCTTCTGCACCTGCACCATCCGCTTCAACTGCGTCAGATAGTTGTAATCTCTCTGTATATAAGCGTTCCGTTCGTGCCTCTCATCGTCTGCCTGTTTCAGTGTATCGCTCGATATATACTCCTTTGGATCATGAGTTTGCCCTGAACAATCATCCCTCACTTTATGTTTCTTGGAACACTCCAAAGAGCACGATTGCACCAGACACCTGGGACACTTGTACTTAAAGTCGCATTTCCCACATACGCCACATAACACCATCGTCACACAATATCACAACTTGCCCTGTATCCTCATTCCCATCCATACTTATCTCATCGCATGTGCCTTTCCATATATATATATATATGCACATCACTATTGTCATAAATTTTTTCAGTCGTTACCCCGCCGTGGGTATCAAAAATTTCATCTCTAAAAGGGAGCGTCATAGATAAAGCAGTTGCACCTTAAACAATACAATTTTCTTTTTCCTGCAACCTACAAAGCGTGCACAAATACACACACAAATCAGAATGGTATGTGCTATGATACGATGTATCAAATCATCTGTCTCCCAACAAACAATCTTACTAACATGAAAACTACTTTTTTTAATTGTGCTCTCTTGTTGAACCGGTACCTCGTGACAAGGTATTGGTTTTTCATGGTTGCTCATATGGTATAATAACCTGTGTAGTCGCAAAAGAACGGAATTGCCACCCTACTACAAGCTGAAAAAGAAGCCCACGAAATAGTATCAAAGGCCAGAAAGTACAGACAAGATAAGTTGAAGCAAGCCAAGACTGATGCAGCCAAGGAAATCGATTCATACAAGACCCAGAAAGATAAGGAATTGAAGGAATTCGAACAGAAGAACGCTGGTGGTGTTGGCGAATTGGAAAAGAACGCTGAAGCTGGTGTGCAAGGTGAATTAGTTGAGATCAAGAGAATCGCCGAAAAGAAGAAGGACGACGTTGTCAAGATTTTGATCGAGACCGTCATCAAGCCTTCTGCCGAAGTCCACATCAATGCCTTGTAATATTGCGTTACATTTTAGTTTTCTAATCATATATCTTTTATAATATAATCTCAATAGAATAAAAATGTATAAACTGACATTGCATTCAGCTTTTGCGACTCTCGCTTTGCCGATTCAGCCATTTTTTTTTTTTTTTTCTTTCTTTCTTTTGCTAAACGAGTACAGGTATAGTCAATATCTGTTATTATATATCGGTTGTAAAGGAAAAAATGGTCAGTATTCCTATTCTTGTTAACGAAGAACGCTAAACGCCGATGGGAATTGCTATATAATAATAATAATAATAATAGTATTTGTAAGACAATACGATCTTTGATCATCTTCTACTTTCCCCTCTGTTTCTATTGACCCTTTATCCATCATGGCCAAGGTCTATCTGAATACAGACATGATTAACCATTTGAATTCTACGGTTCAGGCTTACTTCAATCTATGGTTGGAAAAGCAGAACGCAATACTGCGTTTTCAACCTCAAATTATTCAAGATAACCAAAAACTTATTGGCATTACAACCTTGGTTGCCAGTATTTTCACTCTGTATGTCTTCGTCAAGATAATTTTCACCCCAGCAAAGTGCTCCTCATCCTGTAAACCAGTCAAGTTCTCCATTCCCACACCGGAACCTGCTCAAAATAACTGGAAGGGCAAAAGATCCGTATCCACCAGCACATGGAACCCTGACGAACCAAACTCCATTCAATGCCATTGTCCCGCAACAGGCCAATATCTTGGTTCTTTCCCATCAAAGACAACAGCAGAGATAGATGAAATGGTCTCAAAGGCAAAGAGAGCCCAATCTACTTGGGGTCGTTCTGACTTCTCACGAAGATTGAGAGTCCTAGCATCTTTGCACGATTACATCATAAACAATCAAGACCTTATCGCAAGAGTAGCGTGTAGAGACTCAGGGAAGACAATGCTGGACGCTTCCATGGGTGAGATCTTGGTCACTTTAGAAAAAATTCAATGGACTATCAAATACGGCCAAAGAGCGTTACAAACTTCAAGACGTCCCGGTCCAACTAACTTCTTTATGAAATGGTACAAGGGTGCCGAAATCCGTTATGAATCATTGGGTGTGATCAGCTCCATTGTTTCATGGAACTATCCGTTCCACAATTTGTTAGGTCCCATTATCGCCGCCCTTTTCACTGGGAACGCCATTGTGGTGAAGTGCTCTGAGCAGGTTGTCTGGTCTTCTGAATTTTTCGTCGAATTGACCCGCAAATGCCTGGAGGCTTGTGAGGAAGACCCGAATTTGGTCCAGCTATGCTACTGTTTACCTCCCACAGAGAATGACGATTCCGCAAATTATTTCACCTCTCATCCAGGTTTCAAACATATCACTTTTATTGGTAGTCAACCCGTTGCTCATTATATTCTAAAATGTGCTGCCAAATCATTGACCCCCGTAGTGGTAGAGCTTGGCGGCAAGGATGCCTTTATTGTCCTGGATTCAGCCAAGAACTTGAATGCTTTGTCTTCTATTATCATGAGGGGCACTTTCCAATCATCGGGACAGAATTGTATCGGTATTGAAAGAGTCATTGTCAGTAAGGAAAACTATGGTGATTTAGTCAAGATCTTAAACGATCGCATGACAGCAAATCCATTACGCCAAGGCTCTGATATTGACCATTTGGAGAGCGTCGATATGGGTGCAATGATATCCGATAACAGATTTGATGAGCTGGAAGCCTTGGTTAAAGATGCTGTGGCAAAGGGTGCACGTTTACTCCATGGTGGTTCTCGTTTCAAACATCCAAAATATCCTCAAGGTCATTATTTCCAACCAACTCTTTTGGTAGATGTGACTTCAGAAATGAAAATTGCACAAAACGAAGTGTTTGGTCCGATTTTAGTCATGATGAAAGCTAAAGATACTGACCACTGTGTCCAGTTGGCCAACTCCGCGCCATTTGGTCTAGGTGGCTCTGTATTTGGTTCAGACATCAAAGAATGTAATTATGTGGCAAATAGCTTACAAACTGGTAATGTCGCCATTAATGATTTTGCCACATTCTATGTTTGTCAACTACCATTTGGTGGTATCAATGGTTCCGGCTATGGTAAATTTGGTGGTGAAGAGGGTCTATTGGGTCTATGCAATGCCAAAAGTGTTTGTTTTGACACTTTGCCATTTGTTTCCACTCAAATTCCAAAACCATTAGATTATCCTATCCGGAACAATGCTAAGGCCTGGAATTTTGTGAAAAGCTTCATTGTAGGTGCCTACACAAACTCTACTTGGCAAAGAATAAAGTCACTCCTTTCATTAGCTAAAGAAGCCAGTTGATTGGGCTTAACGGAGACAAGGTACATAGTATTATCTATTCATGATATTTATTATTATATAATATGAACTTTTATATACAAGATTTATGATTTTTAACTTTATACATTTCATGAAACTAATTATTTCACAACACTTTTCTCCACTTGTTCGAATTGGTCATGTAGCTTGCCTACGTAATCTTTATGCAGTTTTTCCAAATCACGTTCGGCTTTTCTAACAGCATCATCTTTCTTGAAGCTTTTGAATTCCTTTAAAATATGACCCCTAATACTTCCCAATGAGTCTTTCAGTGACGATTGCTTATATTCTTCGAATACTCTCTTTAGGTCCTTAGCTACTTTTAATCGAGATTCTGTCGTTGGTGGTGGTAATGAAACTTTCAATTGCAAATCATTATTAGGAATTCTCTCAGGAGTTAGATTCAAGTTGGCAGCAAGGACCCCGCTTATCACAGTCTTCACATCTTTGGGATCGTAAACGGTTATTAAGAGCGCATTTTTACCCTTCAACGATGTGGTAGCCATGTCTGTAAAATTCTTGTTGTTCTTGAACATTAAACTATTGAATACTTTAGGGTTAAAATTTCCCTGCTTTATTTCATTCAACTTCTGTTTCTGTGTCTCTAAAGTCTTCTTAAATTGAGCTTCTGCTTTTTTCAGCAGTTGATTGACGTCAACTTCATCTTCTTCGACCTTCTCAATTGGGGGGGATGTTTTCTTTTTCAAAACGATGAAAGATTGACTAAATGAACGGTTAAATAGACAGGTAGTGATAAAAGGCCTAACACTTGATCTGGTAGTCGTTGAAAGCATTGTTTCTTAATGTCAAATTTTTTCGCCTAGCGGTGCTGTTCACTCAAATTGGCGATTCTTAGGTTTGCTATTTATTTATGAGATTGCAGTTCGGTACTCGGAGACGGCCTTCACGCTAAAAATAAAATACGTGGTAAATAAAGAGGACAGTGAATGGATCAGTTGAGACTATTGAAATTAATTCTACACGATTGATTTGATGAATATTTTTGAACTATATACTTGAATAGATGAATATTGGGAATAAACTAATGACATAATCAAAACATTATCTCTGAGAATTTAACATTCACGTGTGCACATAGATGAAATGATTAGAGAGAAAAAGTTCGCGCTACGTTCAGCTAAGGTCGTTTACTCGTAGTTAGATGGATATTTGAAATCGGTCAATTCGTAGAAGTTCTCCTTAGTGTTTCTAATACTGACAAATCTACTTAAAATGTTTGGACCACCGGCTTTGTCGTCAGTACCACTCATTCTTGCACCACCAAACCACTGCTGAGACACAACCGCGCCAGTACACTTGTCGTTGATGTAAAAATTACCTGCACTAAACTTCAGTTTTTCATCCGCATATTCGATTGCTTTACGGTCTTTGGCAAAAATCGCACCAGTTAAAGCGTACTGACTTGTTTTATCGAGAACATCACAAATTTTGTTGAATTCTAGATCAGGATACTCATAAACTGTTAATATAGGACCAAAGAATTCGGTTGACATGTATGGATGGTCTGGTCTCTTTGCTTTGATTATTGTGGGTCCAACAAACCAGCCTTGACTTTTATCGTATTGACCCCCGTAAAGGATTTCCAACTCAGGGTCTTTCTTTGCTTCTTCGATTACTTTAACTAATTTGTCGAAACTCTGTTCATGGATCACGGGACCTAAGAATCCACGTAAATTTCCACCCGATATTGGACTTGCAGAGGTGTTCATTGGAACAACGTTTTGCTGTTGTAGGATGCCAAACATATCGGATAAGAATTCCTCACTTTTTGACTCTGGTAGATACAACCTGGAAGTCGCAGAGCACTTTTGACCTTGGAATTCAAAAGTACCTCTAATAGTTGAGAGCACCGCATGTGAGATGTTGGCACTTGGGTGAACTAAATGAAAATTTTTTCCACCAGTCTCACCAACAATACGTGGATAATCTCTGTATTTCCCTTCGACAACACCATTTTGGATTTTACCATACAAACTCTTGAAAACATTGGTAGAGCCGGTAAAATGTAGGGCTCCGAAGTCTTTATCAGCCAGTACCTGGTTGGTGACTTGAACAGGATCACCTGGGATGAAATTAATAACACCCTTTGGCAATCCTGCTTCCTCCAAAACAGTCATCAATAGATAGTTTGACAAAGCAGCGGTTTGAGATGGTTTCCATACAACGGTATTACCCATAAGAGCGGGGGCACCAATTAAGTTTGCTGCAATAGCAGTAAAATTGAATGGTGAAACTGCATAAACAAACCCTTCTAATGGCCTATATTCAGCTTTGTTCCAGGTACCATCTGCTGATTCCAGGGGTTGCTGAGCATATAGATCTGAGGCATACTTGACGTAGTATCTGAAAAAATCGGACAATTCGGTAATACAATCTATCTCTGCTTGGTACACATTTTTGCCTTGTCCCAGCATAGTAGCAGCTAACATATCATAACGATACTTGGTAGAAATCAAGTCAGCGGCTTTCAAGAAAATGGCAGACCTATCGTAAAATGGTAGCTTGTACCAATCCTCTTTGGCATCCTTGGCTGCTTTCACAGCATTTATAACGTCCTTTTCAGTAGCCTGAGTGACGTTTGCCAACACCTGCTGATGATTCGCGGGGTTAGTCTGCGGGAACAAGGCTCTTTCATTATTGTCGTATATTCTTTCGCCATTGATGACTAGTGGCACCTCTAAAGAAGAACTCTTGAATTTCATAAGAGAGGCCCTCAGCAAGTCCCAATCCTTTAAATCAGTATTTCCAAATGGCTTTATAGGTTCATTTCTAATATGCTTGGGAGGCTTGATGTGACTTAGTTGTGAGAGAGATCTTTTGAAATATGTCAATTTAAAACTCCTAGCGGTTAGCATGATTACTCTTGACTTGAATTGGGTTTGCTATATACTACGCGTAATGCTGGCTTGCTTTTATTGTTACATATTTGCCTAAGATACATGTTTGGGGTAGAGCCGAGTATTCCCTCACCCTTTATATAACAGCCACCTATAATTTTGTCGTCCTCGGAGTTGGCTTCCCGAGCATTCCGATGACATAGATAAGCATGATTACCACCCAAGATAGCGCGATTCACTGCTTGAGCAATCGTGAGCTATCTCCAGAAGATGCCTCAGATGATTGTGATGTCGGTGTTGTCGGTGTTGTCGGCGGAGCTGGTAAGGGATATCTTTTAATGCCATCACCGTAGTAACTCTTTGCTCTTACGAATCCCAGTAGGAAATTCGAACTGAAGCACCAAGTTATGACACCACAGAATATGACAAATAATGTTTTCCAGTTTAACGGATCTATGAATGAGTTGATAATATCTCCGAGCAACTTTGCGCTCAACGTCGATCTTGCACGGAAGAAGATGTCGTTGTTTCTATTCATGCATTGTTTCCATATCGCACACTGTTCACTGAGAGCCGGTAAACCCGGCGTCTGGTTGCAACGATTTGTGATGTATTGTTCTTGGCAGTTCTTTGATTCGTAGTGCAGTTCGTGCTTTCTTTGTTCCCATGTGGATTTTAAGTCCTTTCGAAGCGCCAAGACAAAGGAGAGTATAAAAGAGAAAATCACGATTGAAGTGATTGCATTGAGAAATAACTGTAAATATGACATCAGGGCGTATGATGCTCTTGATGCCGGATGCGAATTGGGTGACCATGGTTTGGGCAATTTGAAAGCACCGTTTTGGTCATAAAATTCATCTACTCCATTGTCATTTGGTTTCGTAAGAGAATATGTCTTGATGCCGTCCTTATCTGAATAGAAATAATTGTGTGTATTGAACGAGACTTGAATCGGTTGATATTTCGATCTTGATCTTAATTCCCTTTTAATGACCTCAGAATCGAACGCATTTGTGTATTTGCTTGATTTGCCCCCCCCAATTGGTAAGTTAATTTCATCCTCGACTTCTTCATTTTGATTTATATTTTCACCTCCTGTATTGCTTTCTGAAATTTTATTGCTGCCTAGCTTAGCTGATTGTATTGGAACAACACTTTCCACTTTGGTAGCTGCGGCTACACCTAGATCCGTTGGTGACAACAATGCCTTTATGACGGTTGAATGATGCGGTGAAACAATATTCTCATTCTCACGTAGGTTTCGATCTTGTCTTTCACTATTTTCCTGCTCTTTTCTGTCTTCTGGCGTGGCTTCGATTTCTTCCACCATGGACTCTTTTTTCACCTCAACAGGAGCTTTAACTGGCTCACTGCTGCATTCTTCTTCAAAACTTGTGTCGTCAATCTCATCTATCTCCATTCGGTCATCTTCATCATCGTTAGAAGCACTAAAATCTAATGTATTTCGCAGAGGTGATGGGCTTGAAGGAAAATGGGGCATGAACCGGTTAATAAGTTGCGGGGATAAAGCTGGCCCATTTTTCGATATACTTAGGTTGGAAAGACCTACTAGTTCCTCATCAACATGTTCCATTCCGCCAGTGAAACTGTCTCCTATACTCAAATTTCCAAAACTCTCCATGTGATGCCCTTTGTAATATTTTATATAATGCTATAATACAACTACTCAACACACAAGTATTGCCATAAGTAAGCGACTATCTGATGCGATGCTATACCTTTGATAAAATTAAAGGCCGATTTTGCTTTTGTATTCTCTATTGTCTTGAGGAATTTTACTCTATTTTATCAAAGGTTTTTTTTTCTTTAGTTTTTTGTTTTTGCCAATCCAGGCGTCGCAAAGTGGAAAAAGAGTATTTAACGTGTATTTATTTGTTTCTATTTGGGCTGGTACATAAATTGGAAAATTCTTGGAATGACATATCCTCTGTATCAAGAGTTTTTTTGTCGGTGTTATCCAAAGGAATGATTTTACTCTTCAGGAAGCGGTCCTGACTACCACCTATTTTAGTCTCGACGTATAGGGGTTGCGGAAACCTCTGTAAATCATTCAAAAGCCTGCAACAAAACTCCCGACCCTCCTTCTGCAAAAGCTCACCCATCCTTAAAACTAGATATGATCCGCCATCGACACATAAAGTGTATTTAGTTTCTTGAAGTATCTGAGCTCTTGTTAATGGAATATCCAATACGACCCAGTCTTGTTTTGAATCGTCATATCCCCAAATATATGGTTTACAAAGTGACAGACAAGTGTTTCGATTAGAATTAAGTATTTGATGAAGGAAGAGATATCTTTCATCCAAAGAAGTATTCCTGGTCGATAGTAGGGGTGACTTATATAAATAATAACACCATTCTATAAGTTTCACTCTGTCTATGTCTGTTTCCCGGATTTGGTTTGGTAGTAGGATCAATTGCTTGAGTAATTTCTTGGCACGATGGGATGAGTAGTCGAAGTCACCAACAATTTCTGAAGCCATTTTTTTCATTGATAGTACAATCTCATTTTGAATCCGAAAGGGATCATCAGGATTCGGTAGCAAAGCAGTTTCAGTTCTTGTATATTTTTGTCGTTGATTTTCAAATGTGGTTTGAAACTTTACGGTATTACTTGTGGAGCTACGATGTAGTGGGATTTTCACGGGGAGAGATATATGCTTAGGGTTCAAAATGTTAGTAGGAACCCCGTTTATGATAGAAGTGTTCCTTGTAGTTATTAATTTCGACTGACAGTTATAAATAGCGTTTTGGTTACGCAAGCTCAAATATTTCTGGAAAGATTTGTCGAACCTATCATCATTGAATGAATCAAATTGAGAAACAGCAATTGATGAGCTTATTAATGGCGCCATTTCCAGTACGCCGATCTGATCCAACGAGCTAATGAAAAATTCATAAATCAGATTTTCCCTTCCAAACTTCTCCGCAAACTTCCTATAAAACTTTCTTGAATTTTTTGACAGTTGCAATTTTGGATTTTCCGAATCAAAGTGGTGGTTTTGCCTCATATGTTCGCTGCGTTCCCTTGACATGACTTTGCCGCCACCCTTTGTACATGGACCGTTGAGGAATGAAACTATATTACAACAACTTGACGAAATGCATTGAGAAGCCAGCACGGAGGACACCAATAACGCTAACCCGGTACAACGCTTGTCCCTTTTGGAATTGCCTTGGCCTTTGCTCGCAGTTTCGCAGATTTCCCGCAATAGCTCTTTCAAAGAATTTTGGGCGGATTTATCAAACCAATATGGAGTTTGGTCATTCTCTCGTATCCTTTTCTCGAAATAACTGGTATTCAATTTAGTAAGATTATATTGGGTCATAAGCTCATTAATTGAAAACACTGTACTATGCTTGGAGCCGGCAACATTGTGTAAAACAACATGGCCTGACCGGTTGACGGCAACCACCGATATAAAGTCGTCGTCATTTAGAATGGGTGCATTACATAGCGTGGCAGCTAAGTGGTCCAGTTCATGGGGGGCGCAAATAGCGTCTATAATTATGATGGTTCTTCTTTCAAACGGCTCTTTCTTCACGCATTTAGCACATTTTAAACCTTGGTCGTGAGACTGTGTTCCGCCGCTACTGGAGAAAGGTTCATAAAGAAAATTGATTGCAGAGCTCATGGACGTGTTCCTTGGACAGAAACCATTGCGAAATCATGGCATTGCGCAAGTGGGAAACCCTATGATATGATGGGCAGTTTCCTTTTTTTTCCAGCTATCATGAAACAATAGAAGTTGAAGAAAAATGAACCATTTCAACACAGGTAAAGCAAATATATGGAAGAACAAAAATAGAAAGAGCAATCAAGAGCTGACAGTGCTAAGCGCAAGTGATGGCAGATTTCCTATTAAGACCAATTAAGCAACGCCACAATAATGAGAGCAAGTACGTAACAATAGAGTCTGCGGGCGGATCGGTGTCCAAGATCGAGCCCATTGCGGATTTCGTCATAAAAACAAAACTAATATCCAGTAGTGGCCCAGAGAAGTTACAGGAGGGCAAGAAGGTGTTCATCAACGTTTGCCACTCCCAGCTGGTGCCAAAACCTGAGACCGACTTCGATGCGAGAATAGTGTTCCCGCTCATTATTCAGAACGAGTGGGAAATCCCCATCATCACATCGTGTTATCGCAGGGACCATGACAAGAAGGGACAAGAGTGCTACACGTGGGACTGCTGCATACACAGCGACTGCTCGCGTTGGATACGCGAGGACATCCAGCTGCGGGAGATACTGGTGGAATGGTGCCTGGAGTCGTGCGAGATCCGTGATTCAGTGGCATTGTGCAGGGACCACATTGCTTTCCCCAAGATGAAGCAGAAAGGTGCAGAGATTCCCGCGCTAGAAATTTTGAACGATGACTTGCAGCGGGATTACAAGACGAAGATGCATGAGATCATAGAACAGGAGGCCAGAGACCCGATGAGCATGCTGAGAGTCAGCGACGATAATGATGGTGGCGACGACGACGACGAGACACTGCCACCACTGTTTCCCGCGGCCAAAGAGTCCCCCGGAGTCAAAATAGAGGAGATCGACGAGAGCGAAGTCGCACGCAAGAGAGACGAGGAGTCTGTTGTGGCGCGGGATGATCAGGAAGACACGTCCGAATATGAAGTGAAGATGAAGAGGTACGGTGGGGCGGAGTACAAGCTGCGGATCCTCATTGAGGACAAGGCTAAGAATTCGAAACCGGGCCTGTTCTTCCCGAGCTACAGCGCGGCAGAGAACGTGTTGTACATTAACGAAAAGCTCAGCATACCGTTGCCGTGCGACATAGTCAGCAGCGCGGCAGATATCAAGATTTTCCACATTGCCAAGGAACGCAAGCTGTACATCTACATTTGAACTAACGTATATGTGTTCTTTCTTTTGTTTTGTGTTGTTGTGGCTGATACGAACGAGTACATATATATATATATATATAAAAGGAGGAAAAAAAAAGGGGAGAAATAAGATACATACATCTATAACAGATTTTATTTTTAATTTTTTCTTGTGTTTAAAACTGCGGAGGGAAGGCAATGTTTTCTCTGTGGGCAACGTACTCGCTGACGCTGTAGCCCAAGACATCGTGGATCCTCTCACTCGGCAAGCCCTTGATCTTGGCAAGCTCCAAACTGGTATAATTGGAGCGGACCCGCCCGACGCACTGAATCGGCTGCGAGTCGTCCAAGTCGCCGCTGGGCAGTCGTTTGCCAATCTTGAGGTCGACACACTCAAGTTCGTGGAAGTTGTCCCGGACCTCGATCACCGCGTTTGGAGTCAGGCTGGCCTTGTCCTTGGACAAGAGCCGGTCATAACTGTTCTCGTCGATGATGATGGCGCCCTTGGTGATGAGCCCATGCAGGATCCAGAACTCCCTGTTCTTGAGCTTGTGCTTGTTGTCGTTAGCCAAGAACTTAGTGTGCAGGGGCACGTTGTGGTGGCGCAGCTGTTCGAGTTCCGCATCCTGCAGCTCCAGGAATTGCTGCTGCGTGCCGTTTCCGGCGTAGCAGGGCGGGTTGAAGTGGAAGTGGTGTTGAATGTAGTCGACGATTGCCGGCACGTACTCGGGCCGGTCGCTCTTCATCACGATAGTTTCGATACCGGCATTAGAGGCGAGGTCGGCGGCTATGAGTTTGGTGCGCATTCCGCCCGTGCCGACCTCGGAGCCTGAACCGCTGGAAGTGTTGACGCCGGGCAGGCCCTCGGATAGCTCCGGGACAAGCACTATGGGGCGGGCGTTCGGGTTAGTGCGTGGATTGTCCGTGTAGAGGCAGTCCACGTCCGTGAGCAAGAACAGGAAGTCCGCACCCACGAGAGCAGCGGTGATCGCGGAAAGCGTGTCGTTATCACCGAATTCGATCTCGCTGATGGACAGCGTATCGTTTTCGTTGACTATGGGGATGACGCCCATGGCCAGCAGTTCGTTGATGGTGTTGCGCGCGTTATTGTACTGGTTCCAGCGCAATATGTCGTTACGCGTGAGCAGGATTTGCGCGGTTTCTTCACCGTATTGAGAGAACAGCATGTTCCAGCGCGCGATGAGACGGCCTTGTCCGACGGCGGCAATCGCCTGCACTTCAGACAACTGCTTGGGCTTGTGCGGGATGTTGAGCGCGTCCAACCCAACCGCGATGCCGCCGCTGGATACGATGATCACTTTGTGGCCCATGCGCTTCAAATTCGTCACGGTCTCGACGATCAGCGTCATGATCGACAGCTTTGGCTCTTTCGTGCTCTCGTCGACAAGCGATGAGCTGCCCAGCTTGATTACGATGGTAAACGCTTTAGTCATTCTTCGTTCAATGCGCCTATTTTTTCTTTGCCAGGATAGGATGGAGGGAGAGGGAGAGGGACGAAGACGAAAAATTAGAAATAAATATTCATATGCACAATACACACTATACACGTATGGCATACATAATTATATATATATATATATATATATATATATAATTGTACGTATATTCGGATGCATGTATGGTATGCGTATGCACATGCAGAAATATATGAGGGACAGAAATTTTCAATGCAATGCATGCGCATTTGGTGCCGTATGAACACATGTACTGTTTTGCTGGTGGCACGCCACATGGCGAACCCTTAAACTATCGACATTATTGGCCAGACGGCCAGAACGAGTGCGGGGTGGGGTGGGGGTGGGGGGCGACGCACGGCCCCCCACCCCCCCTATACGTCACTCGACCCTGGACAGGTTTCATGATGCATGGGTCTCGGCATTACGCTTGCGCGCCGCTCCGAGGATGAGGCGCTTGTCACCGTGGAACACTGCGTAGCCTTGGCAAACGCTCATCATCACTAAGGCGCTGGTGATACCTAGCCACAAACCGCCCACGCCCAGGTGATACAAGAAGGTTAACACGTATGCCATGGGCACACCCAGACAGTAGAAGGCGACCAGGTTGATATAGCCACCAATCTTCTGTCTGCCTTGGCCACGTAGGCATCCGGCGGTCGACGCGTTAAATGCGTCGAATAGCTGCATGAACGCGAGCAGGGGTAGTGTTTCTACCACCATCTGCACCACATTGTTCTCCGTGGAGAACAGGCTTGCGATTTGCTCCTTGTAATGGCAAATAACAAACATGTTCATCGACGAACACACAAACGACAACAATAATGACACGCGGCACGTGATCATGCAGCTGTCGTATAGCGACGCGCCGATAAAATTGGCCACACGTGTGCTCGTAGATACGGAGATAGAAAAGGGTACCTGATATGCGAGAGACGCAATGGTGGCGACGATGGACTGGGCGCCCAAGGCGTCCGTGCCCAAGTGTGAGGCGAAGATCGTCAACACTTCGAAGCCGAGAAATTCTGCCTCCACCATCACCACGCCAGGGATGGCCAAGTTGATCATCTTGCGCCAGTTCTTGAAAGCCTGTTCTTTGGGGATGATGCCGTTCCAACACTTGAGGGGTCTCTCCTTGTGCTTGGTCGTCATTGCGTATATTAGCAGTCCGATCGTCATCAGCCAGTAGTTGATCACCACCGACAGAGGCGCGCCCAGGTACCCAATCCCGATCTTGTCATTCCACACTAGTACGTAGTTCATCAGCGCGTTCAAAGGCGCGCACACGAACAACACGATGGTGGACGCATGAAATATGCCCTGGCATTGTAGGAATCTTTTCCCACATTCGAACAGGATGAACCCTGGCACACCGAACGCGGTCACACGTAGGTAGTTGGCCGCTAGGGTGCACAATTCTCTCTCGGGAATCATTAGCGCAAGAATTTTCTCCGACCAAACAAACCACACGTACATCATTGGCAAGAACGCTAAGATGGTGATCACGGCACATCTCTGCACGAGCACACCTACCAGGTGGTAGTTCTTTGCGCCGTATGCCTGCGCACATAGCGTGTCCAGACATGTGCACAGGCCTTGGATAGCAGCAAGACCCGTGATATTAGCCGTCATGGACCCCAGAGTCACACCGCCCAACTCTTTCGTGCCCAGGTGTGAGACAGAGAAAATGGACGCTAGTGACAATGAGTTTTGCAGGATGAAAGTGAAGATGAGCGGCAATGCGTTCATCGTGATGACTTGCGTTTCTCTCTTGAATGTCGTGTTGATTTTCTGGCCACTCTCGATGGCACTCTCCCATGCATTTGCAATCTCGGTGGGCCTTTCCTCGGCATCTGGCCCGGGTACTTGGTTGTGACCACGGCTTTCTATGTCTCCTCCGTTGTTGCCGTTTTGAGAAAGCAGCTTGTTGTCTATAAGCAGGTCCCGCTCCTCGTCCAGCAGACGCTTGCGGTCGTGCGAGTCGTAGCCCTGCTCCCATGCTTCCTGTTGCAATGTCCGCGAATTGTTGGCATCTAGCAACGAATGGTACTCGCCTTCCCTCTCCATCCCTTCTTCATCGCCGGCCCGGGTTGGTTCCTCCTCACTTCCTTCTTGCTCTTCATCCTCGATTAAGTTTTCTTCTGACTCCTGTGGGATGTAGTCTGCAGGCGTGAATAGCCCTGCTTTCCCGACACTCGTGGAGTAGATAATCGATGATCTCCTGTTGTTCGTGGTATGGCTAAATTGCTTAGACATTATCCTTCCTTCCTTCTTCTTCTTCTTCTTCTTCCTTTTTCACCGTTAGCTCAGGCTCTTGACAAATCTAAAAAAAAGCACTCTTTAAGTCGGTCACTTCCCGGATTTATTCTCTTTGCCAGGGTTCTTTACTGGTTAGCCGTTATCTGAAATTTTTTTTCTTTCTTAAGTTGCCGTACTCTTCTATTTTTTATTTTTTTTTCACTTTTTTCCATAACAGGGCTCACCCGAATGCGTATGCGTTTTTCCGATAATATTGCGTCAAAAATATGTAAATAAACATCATCTCGAACAACAAGCAGAAGAACACGAGAGTTCTAAGACTTCCTGAGATCACCGTTGAGAAACCTATCCCGATGTTCAGGTCGCACGCCTCCGGGAACAAGAAGCAATGGTCCAAAAGAGCTTCGAACGGTAACGTCTCTGCCGATTCTGCATCAGGCACTCACGCCTTTAGGCAACAAACACTATCTTCATTCTTTGTGGGATCTAAGAAAAGAGCAGCAGCTGTTCCTACTACGGTAATTGATTTAGAAAGTGCTGATGAAGGTAGCCGACCGAAAATTGTGTCCCCTAGGCCAAGGTTGATACGGAATAATTCGTCCTCTTTATTTTCACAGACTCAGGGTTCGTTTGGTGATGACGATCCAGATGCAGAATTCAAAAAACTGGTCAGTGCACCCAGACTCAATAGTTACAAGAAGCCTAGTAGGTCATCGTCGATGACTAATTCTTTGCACAAGACTGCATCTGCCTCCACCACGCAGAGAACATACCATTATGATGAAGATGAAACTTTGCGAGAGGTTACCAGTGTGAAGTCCGAATCTAGGCAACTATCGTTCACCAGTACGATTAATATTGGCGGTTCTAGTGGAGAGTCTTCCGTTGACTTGGAAAGACCCGCAAAGAGGTCAAAACCTTCCATGGAGTTCCAAGGTCTAAAACTCACGGTACCAAAAAGAATAAAACCGCTTTTGAGGAAAACGGCATCGAACTTGGAATCAATGAACTACAGAAATGCTCTTTCATCTCCCGTTGTACTTACAAGGGAACAAGAAACGGTCGTCGACTTGATTATCAAAAAAAGGGCAAACGTCTTTTATACAGGTAGTGCTGGTACAGGTAAGTCTGTCATTCTACAAACCATTATAAGACAATTGAGCTCTCTGTATGGGAAAGAAACGATTGCGATAACTGCTTCGACGGGGCTCGCCGCAGTGACCATCGGCGGCTCCACATTGCATAAATGGTCCGGTATAGGGATCGGGACCAAAACTATCGACCAATTGGTGAAAAGAATACTGTCGCAAAAGGATCTATTGGCGGCGTGGAGGTATACAAAAGTTTTGATCATCGATGAAATTTCTATGATCGATGGTAATCTATTGGATAAATTAGAGCAAATTGCGAGGAGAATTCGTAAAAACGACGATCCCTTTGGTGGGATTCAGTTGGTCTTGACGGGTGATTTTTTCCAACTACCACCCGTGGCTAAGAAAGATGAAAATAATGTCGTGAAATTTTGTTTTGAAAGTAACATGTGGAAAAGATGTGTTCAAAAAACCATCTTATTGACTAAAGTCTTCAGACAACAGGATAATGAATTAATCAATATCTTGAATGCCATTAGATTCGGAGAACTGACCGTTGACATGACCAAAACAATAAGAAACCTAAGTAGAGATATAGATTATCCTGATGGCATTGCTCCTACCGAGCTATATGCCACGAGAAGAGAAGTGGAACTATCCAATGTCAGGAAATTACAATCTCTGCCTGGCGACTTATACGAATTTAAAGCTGTGGACAATGCGCCCGAAAGATACCAAGCACTATTGGAATCTTCGCTCATGGTGGATAAAATTGTCGCATTAAAGGAAGACGCTCAAGTTATGATGTTAAAAAACCGTCCCGATGTGGAGCTAGTTAACGGATCCTTGGGGAAAGTCTTGTTTTTCATTACGGAATCATTGGTGATCAGGATGAAAGAAATTTACAAAATCATAGATGATGAGGTTGTCATGGATATGAGATTAGTGAGCCGAGTCATTGGTAACCCTCTTTTGAAGGAATCGAAAGAATTTCGTCAAGATGTTAACGCCAGGCCATTAGTTAGATTGGAACGTCTAAAAATATTGATAAATCATGCGCTCAAGATATCTCCCCATAAAGAAAGGTTCCCCTATGTTCGGTGGACAGTGGGCAAAAACAAGTACATTCATGAGCTCATGGTGCCAGAGCGTTTCCCTATTGATATTCCAAGAGAAAATGTCGGGCTAGAAAGAACCCAAATACCCTTAATGCTATGCTGGGCATTGTCTATTCACAAGGCGCAAGGTCAAACCATCCAAAGACTGAAAGTCGACTTAAGAAGAATCTTTGAAGCCGGTCAAGTTTATGTTGCGTTGTCAAGAGCAGTCACCATGGATAGTTTACAGGTCTTGCACTTTGATCCTGGAAAAATTCGCACCAATGGTAAAGTGAAAGATTTCTACAAGCATTTGGAAACGTTAAAGTGACATGCGGGAAGCAAATGCATAGCTATTTTCTAGACTTCTTTTCCTCTTTTCGATGTTTTTTGTTCTACATAATCTCGACAAGTATACACCTATCTGTACCAATATAAATGAATAGATCCGTGAAAAATTCTTGTGAAGATAATTTATTAAACTAAGCCTACATATGCGGCGATTTTTATCATCTTGTTTTTTCGAAGCTGCGAAATATTGGCTGAACGGAAAGTTTCAATGATAAAAATAGAATCTGAAAAAGGAGATCTAGCCAAGGGAAAGCCAAACCAAAAGTGAAGATCGAATCCGACAGAGACGATTAGGTTTTACTGAGGACCCTGTTGTGAAATATATATATATATATATATATATATATATTCTACGAAACGAATTGCGGATTTAGTTACCAAATCTAAACGGCCACAGAGTTTCTTGCTGGAGTTATCATAGCATAAGAAGGCTAGAAGAACGCTTATAACAAACAAGTTTGTGAGATGACTGACAAAATGGAGAGACATACTTTCAAAGTCTTCAATCAAGATTTCAGTGTAGATAAGAGGTTTCAACTCATCAAAGAAATTGGACATGGGGCATATGGTATAGTGTGCTCAGCACGGTTTGCAGAAGCTGCCGAGGATACTACAGTGGCTATCAAAAAGGTGACAAATGTGTTTTCGAAAACGTTACTCTGTAAAAGGTCACTACGAGAATTAAAACTTTTGAGGCATTTTAGAGGCCACAAAAATATAACTTGTCTTTATGATATGGATATTGTTTTTTATCCGGATGGGTCTATCAATGGCCTATATCTTTATGAAGAGCTTATGGAATGTGACATGCATCAAATTATCAAATCTGGTCAACCTTTGACGGATGCTCACTATCAAAGTTTCACATACCAAATATTATGTGGGCTCAAGTATATTCATTCCGCAGATGTCTTGCATCGTGACTTGAAGCCCGGCAACTTACTTGTTAATGCCGATTGTCAGTTAAAAATCTGTGATTTTGGGTTAGCAAGAGGTTATTCTGAAAATCCAGTAGAAAACAGTCAATTTTTGACGGAGTACGTGGCCACGAGATGGTATAGAGCTCCAGAAATCATGTTAAGTTATCAGGGCTATACTAAGGCAATCGACGTATGGTCAGCCGGCTGTATTTTAGCGGAGTTTCTCGGCGGGAAGCCAGTATTCAAGGGGAAGGACTACGTTAATCAACTGAATCAAATATTACAGGTTTTGGGAACACCTCCAGATGAAACTTTAAAAAGAATTGGCTCTAAGAATGTTCAAGATTACATCCATCAGCTAGGTTTCATTCCAAAAGTACCTTTCGTTAATTTATACCCGAATGCCAACTCACAAGCGCTAGACTTGTTAGAGAAAATGCTCGCGTTTGACCCTCAAAGGAGAATCACCGTCGATGAAGCTCTGGAGCACCCTTATTTGTCTATATGGCATGATCCAGCAGACGAACCAGTTTGTAGTGAAAAATTTGAATTTAGTTTTGAATCCGTTAACGACATGGAGGATTTGAAACAAATGGTTATACAAGAAGTGCAAGACTTTAGACGATTTGTAAGACAACCACTATTAGAAGAACAAAAGCAACAGCGGTTGCAGCAGCAACAGCAACAGCAGCAGCAGCAGCAGCCTATTTCAAATGCAGATAATGGAAAACATGGGATGGGTGAAGAAAACTATTCAAAACAAATGGCCGCGCCTTCTAACCCTGTCGCGCCACAACAAGAATCGTTTGGTATCCACTCTCAAAATTTGCCCAGGCATGATACAGATTTCCCTCCCCGACCCCAGGAAAGTCTGATGGAAATGAGACCTGCTCCTGGGACTACAACTGATATTCCCCCTCAGGATGATAATGACACGCTTCTAGATCTTGAAAGAGAACTGGAGTTTGGCTTAGATAGAAAGTATTTCTAGCATAAAATAATCAAGATGAACAACGAAAAGCAAGGGAATGACTACATATGTTAATTCATAGACCTATGTACACATACAATATGTATATTTATGTTCTTGTAACAGTAGCTCATATGTCAAATACTATTTGACGGCGATCTACTGCATTCCGCGGAATCTTGTTGTCTAATCTTAAATTTCTGATTGCGCTCTTTCAAGATTAGTCATCCATACGTTACATTCATTATAAAAGCAAGCCAAGAAACCCAATTGTCTGCCTAAGTCTTATGCAATTAAAAAAACTACACCCAAGGACCTATTTATATATGACTTTAATAGTGCCTTTTAAGCAAGTTGATGTATTCACAGAGAAACCGTTCAAAGGAAATCCCGTTGCGGTGATAAACTTCTTGAGTATCGATGAAAGTGAAGTTACTCAAAATGAATTACAAGCAATTGCCAATTGGACAAACTTATCAGAAACAACTTTTTTATTCAAGCCGTCCGACAATAAATATGATTACAAGTTGAGGATTTTTAGCCCAAGAAACGAAATGCCATTTGCTGGACATCCGACCATTGGATCTTGTAAAGCTTTCCTTGAGTTTACCAAAAATACAACTGCTACTTCGATTGTTCAAGAATGTGGAGCGGGTGCGATACCATTAACAATTAAAGAGGGGCTAATCAGCTTTAAAGCTCCAATAGCGGACTACGAAGGCATCTCTAGTGACGTGATTGCTGGTTACGAACAAGCGATCGGCTTAAAATTCGTTGCGGCTCCTGCCCTCCTGCACACAGGACCAGAATGGATTGTCGCGCTAGTGGACGATGCAGAGACTTGTTTAAATGCCAATCCGAATTTTACTATGCTTGCAGACCAAACGAATCAGAATAAACATGTTGGAATTATTTTGGCAGGTCCTAAAAAGAATGCTTCAATCAGAAATTCCTATGAAATGAGGGCATTTGCTCCAGTGATAAACGTTAATGAAGATCCAGTGTGCGGAAGTGGCTCGGTGGCGCTTGCAAGATATCTACAAGAACTTTACAATTTCGAAGAATCCACAAGCATTACTATTTCTCAGGGAGGAAGACTGCAAAGGGATGGTCATATTGTCGCTTCGATTATTCAAGAAGGAGATGGTAACACCTCATACCATGTGGCAGGTCATGCAATTACTGTTATCGATGGTAATATCGCACTCTAAGATTATAAATACATATCTCCTATGTAGAAAATATACATATAAACTCTAAGGTTTTTTTCCCTTCTAATAACGCCGAATGCGCTGGGCAAGGGAACCGACGCGGGGCTACAATGCCACCTTTCTTATCTAGAAAGCTTTCTGCTCAAACTATAAACTACAAGCAGGATCTTGAAAACGTCCATTCAAACAATATTTTGTTAATCCATTAGTTGGTTGGATTAGTAATGGAAGGTGGTGAAGAAGAAGTTGAACGCATCCCCGATGAAATTTTCAATCCAAAAAAAAAGCAGTTGCTAGATAGATTGATAAGGGTTGGATTAATTCTTGTTCTCCTGATATGGGGTACTGTTCTATTACTAAGGAGTATACCATATCATTCAAGTAGACCAGATTCTCAAAAAACAGATCCCAATTATACAAATGATGGGAAATTAAAGGTATCTTTTGCTAACGTTAGGAATAATACGTTTCTACCCAAATACCATGAATTACAATGGATCATTGCCGATAAAGCGGAAGAAGATGATTTAGGTCTTTATGTTACATTTATGAATGATAGCTATGTTGTCAAATCTGTTTATGAAGATTCATACAATAACGTTCTTTTGAAGGGAAACACTTTCCTCCACAATGGTCAAAACTTCACTGTTCAATCAATAGTCGCATCTCCGGATCTTAAGCAACTATTGATTAGAACAAATAGTGTACAGAATTGGAGACATTCCACCTTCGGTTCGTATTTTGTCTACGACGAAAAAAGCTCATCCTTCGACCTGATCGGAAATGATTTGGCCTTAGCCATATGGTCCCCTAATTCCGATGATATTGCATATGTCCAAGATAACAATATATACATTTATTCTACTACCTCAAAAGAGACTGTGCGGGCTGTTACTAATGACGGGAGTTCTTTCCTTTTTAACGGTAAGCCGGATTGGGTTTACGAAGAAGAAGTCTTTGAAGACGACAAAGCTTTGTGGTGGTCGTCAACCGGTGATTACCTAGCATTCTTAAAGATTGACGAATCAGAAGTTGGTGAGTTTGTTATTCCCTATTATGTTCAGAATGATAAAGATGTGTATCCGGAAATGCGTAGCATCAAGTACCCGAAGAGTGGTACACCGAATCCTCATGCTGAAGTGTGGGTATATAGTATGAAGGATGAAACATCCTATCATCCTAGGATAAACGGAGATAAAAAGGATGAAAGTCTACTGATCACTGAAGTCACATGGGTCGGAGATAGCAACGTCTTGATCAAGGCTACAGATCGTTCTTCGGACGTGTTAACAATATTTTTAGTAGATACAATTGCAAAGACCTCAAACGTTGTAAGAAATGAAAGTGCTCGCGGAGGATGGTGGGAGATTACGCATAATACCCTGTTTATTCCAGCTAACAAGGCTCTTGATAGACCCCATAATGGTTATGTGGATATTGTACCAATAGATGGTTACAATCACTTAGCTTTTTTTGAGAATAGTAATAATTCGTACTTTAAAAAGTTGACTAAGGGGGAATGGGAAGTGGTCAATGGCCCCCTTGCCTTTGATTCAAAGGAGAATCGTCTCTACTTTATCTCCACTCAAAAGAACTCGACCGAGCGTCATGTTTACTGTATAGATTTAAAATCCCCGGATGATATTATCGAAGTTACAGACACCGCTGAAGACGGTGTGTATGATGTATCCTTTTCTTCTGGCAGAAGGTTTGGTTTACTTACCTATAAGGGACCTAAGGTTCCGTACCAAAAGATTGTCGACTTCCATTCTCACAAAATTGACAAACACACTGAAGGTAATGGTTTGGGTGAAACATTATACTATTTGGAGAGGAATGAGGAAATAAGCAAAACTTTAGATGACTATTCGGTCCCTAAGAAAATATTCAAGGAGTTGAATTTGGGGAAAGACGAATCGGGAGTCGATATATTGGTGAATTCGTACGAAATATTTCCAAATGATTTTGATGAAACATTGGATGGTCATTATCCTGTATTTTTCTTCGCATATGGTGGACCAAATTCCCAGCAGGTCATCAAAACCTTTTCCGTAGGATTCAACGAAGTGGTAGCTTCACAATTAAACGCAGTTGTAGTTGTCGTTGACGGCCGTGGAACTGGGTTTAAGGGACAAAGCTTCAGAGCCCTTGTTCGCGATAAACTCGGTGATTACGAGGCCCGTGACCAAATATCTGCTGCCTCATTGTATAGTTCGCTAAGTTTTGTCGATTCACAAAAAATTTCCTTATTTGGTTGGTCATATGGAGGGTACTTAACACTGAAAACCTTGGAAAAGGATGCGGGAAAACACTTCAAGTACGGAATGTCTGTCGCCCCGGTGACCGACTGGAGATTTTACGATTCTGTTTATACTGAAAGGTACATGCATACTCCCCAAGAAAACTTCGATGGCTACGTAGAATCAAGCGTGCACAATGTCACTGCCTTAGCACAGGCAAACAGGTTTCTATTAATGCACGGAACAGGGGATGACAATGTTCACTTCCAAAACTCTTTGAAGTTCCTGGACCTTTTAAACCTAAATGGCGTCGAAAACTATGATGTTCACGTCTTTCCTGATTCGGACCACAGTATAAGATACCACAATGCGAATGTGATTGTTTTTGACAAGCTACTGGCTTGGGCAAAGCATGCCTTCAATGGGGAATACGTCAAATAAATCTATCGCAGAGAGGTTTTCTGATGAAGACTTTTATGCAAATCGTTATATCTATATATAATATGTATAGTAACTTTTAAGAAAAGAACGCCGCTCGTATAACGCGATGTTCCCACGGTGGCAAAAGGCGAGTACGAAATCTGGCAAAGAAGGGTATAAGTAATTAAGTGAAATAGTTAAATCTGCAATTCTTCATCTGCAATTTATCAATTGGCGCCCATATTGCGTGACCTGTAAAAGAATAGAATAAAATTGCAGGAAATGGTGGACGAAAGTGATAAGACACAACAAGCTATCGACGAGCAATCGCAGATAAATGCTGAGAAGCAAACTTCAAATAAAAAGGATAATAAAAAGGATAAAAAGAAGGAGGAAGAGGAACAATTATCCGAAGAAGATGCGAAGCTCAAAGCAGACTTAGAACTACTAGTTGAAAGACTGAAAGAGGACGATGCATCTTTATATGATGCGTCCTTAACTGCCTTGAAAGAATTCATCAAAAATTCTACAAGTTCTATGACCGCGGTTCCCAAACCTTTAAAATTTCTTCGTCCTGCATACCCAGAGCTATGCGCTATCTACGACAAGTGGACAGATTCGAATTTGAAATCTTCGTTGGCTGATGTTTTGTCCATACTGGCCATGACGTACTCTGAGAATGGTAAGCATGATTCTTTGAGATATAGATTACTTTCCGATGTTCCTGAATTCGAGGGCTGGGGTCATGAGTACATTCGTCATTTGGCTTTAGAGATTGGCGAAGTATATAATGATCAGGTAGAAAAAGACGCTGAAGATGAAACGTCCTCCGAGGGATCTAAAGGCGACAGAGCTTCATCTACTAGTGGATTCGAATTTTCCAAGGAAGATACCTTACGTTTATGCTTAGATATTGTCCCATACTTTTTGAAACACAACGGTGAAGAAGATGCCGTGGACTTACTTTTGGAAATTGAAGCCATTGATAAACTGCCCCAATTCGTAGATGAGAACACTTTTCAAAGAGTTTGTCAATACATGGTTGCATGTGTTCCTCTTTTGCCACCTCCCGAAGATGTGGCGTTTTTAAAGACCGCATATTCCATTTATTTATCGCAAAACGAACTTACAGACGCGGTTGCTTTGGCAGTCAGACTAGGAGAGGAAGAAATGATCAGATCTGTTTTTGATGCTACTAGTGATCCAGTAATGCATAAACAATTAGCATATATTTTAGCCGCACAAAAAACATCGTTTGAATACGAAGGCGTTCAGGATATAATTGGCAATGGTAAGTTATCAGAACACTTTCTGTATCTTGCTAAGGAATTGAATTTAACCGGGCCAAAAGTTCCAGAAGATATATATAAGAGTCATTTGGATAACTCCAAGTCTGTATTCTCAAGTGCTGGCCTAGACTCTGCTCAACAAAATTTGGCTTCGTCATTTGTCAACGGATTCTTGAACTTAGGTTATTGTAACGATAAGTTAATTGTGGATAACGATAACTGGGTCTATAAAACCAAAGGTGATGGTATGACTTCTGCGGTGGCCAGTATTGGGTCTATATACCAGTGGAATTTGGATGGTTTACAACAACTGGATAAATATTTATACGTTGATGAACCAGAAGTCAAAGCTGGTGCACTGTTAGGTATCGGTATTTCCGCTTCTGGTGTGCATGATGGTGAAGTTGAACCAGCTTTGCTACTTTTACAGGATTACGTCACTAATCCAGACACTAAAATTAGTTCAGCAGCGATACTTGGTCTAGGTATTGCATTTGCTGGAAGTAAGAATGATGAACTGTTGGGTTTATTGTTGCCAATCGCTGCATCCACCGATTTACCTATTGAAACCGCAGCTATGGCATCCTTGGCCTTAGCTCATGTCTTTGTTGGTACCTGTAATGGTGATATCACGACTTCTATCATGGATAACTTTTTAGAGCGTACACCTGTCGAGCTGAAGACCGACTGGGTAAGATTTTTGGCACTTGCATTAGGTATTCTTTACATGGGCCAAGGCGAGCAAGTAGATGATGTTCTGGAAACCATTAGCGCTATCGAACATCCAATGACATCAGCTATCGAAGTATTGGTCGGTTCATGCGCTTACACAGGCACTGGTGATGTTTTGCTAATTCAAGATTTATTGCATCGTTTGACCCCTAAGAACGTTAAGGATGAAGAAGATGCCGATGAAGAAGATGTTACCGATGGCCAGACTAATAGCATAAGTGATTTTATTGGTGAGCAACTGATTGAAAGTGGCAAGAACGACGAAACCGAGAGTGGAGTCGACGAAATGGATGTTGATGTCGAAGGAGAGGAAGTTGAGGTAAAGGCTGAAGTGGCTGAAAAGAAGAATGGCGAAACTGTAGAAAGTGAAGAGGTAAAAGTGGAAGAAGAAAAGGGAAAATCCGACGATAAAGATGCTACTGTTGATGGAAAAAATGAAGATGAAGATGAAGAAAAGGAAGCTGGCGTGGTCGATGAACTTGCGTATGCAGTTTTGGGTATTGCCTTGATAACCCTTGGTGAAGATATTGGCAAAGAAATGTCCTTGCGTCACTTCGGTCATTTAATGCATTATGGTAATGAACATATCCGTCGTATGGTACCTTTGGCAATGGGTATTGTTTCTGTATCCGATCCACAAATGAAGGTTTTCGATACTTTAACTCGTTTTTCGCATGATGCTGATTTGGATGTTTCCATGAATTCTATTTTTGCCATGGGTTTATGCGGTGCAGGTACTAACAATGCAAGATTAGCTCAACTGTTGAGACAGTTAGCAAGTTATTATTCACGCGAACAGGATGCCTTGTTCATCACAAGAATGGCACAGGGGCTATTACACTTAGGTAAGGGTACTATGACATTGGATGTATTCAATGATGCTCATGTTTTAAATAAAGTCACATTAGCATCAATCTTAACCACCGCGGTCGGATTAGTATCCCCAAGTTTCATGTTGAAGCATCACCAGCTGTTCTACATGTTGAATGCTGGTGTAAGGCCAAAGTTTATTCTAGCATTAAATGATGAAGGAGAACCAATAAAGGTGAACGTACGTGTCGGACAGGCAGTAGAAACTGTTGGGCAAGCGGGCAGGCCAAAGAAGATCACCGGATGGATTACACAGTCCACCCCTGTTCTACTGAATCATGGTGAAAGAGCAGAACTAGAAACCGACGAATATATTAGTTATACTAGTCACATTGAGGGCGTGGTGATTTTAAAGAAGAACCCTGACTATCATGAAGAGGAATAAACAGAATAGCTAGTGGAGAATACCATCTAAAATAATAAAAAAAAAAATTCAAAACCATTTTAACATATAAATATATATATATATATATATATATATATATATATATAGTTTGTACATTTTTTCTCTCTTTTACCTAATATAATATGATTATCAATAACAAAGGAAAACGTGCATATATACACATGCATGTATCTTTTTGAACATCTTACTATATCTATTAGTAAATGTGGATGCGCTTATCTAGAATTCGTTTAAAACGAAAAAGAAAAGCTTCGTTGACGGCTTATTGAAATTCAGTGGCCTTACCAGCCATCAATAAACCAACAATTAAACCCAGTAAACCTAAAATGGACCCGAAAATTTCAATGACCAAGATTTTGACAAACAATGCAGAATCAGCAGCATCGGAAATGGCAGCAGTGGCACCAGTGATACCCACAGCAACACCACAAATCAAATTGGAGGCACCAACAGTGATACCGGCCCAGAAAAGGGAATAACCAGTGTACAAGTTAGATTTCGAGTACATGTTTTCAGCAGTAGCCACAGTCAATTTCGAAGAAAAGACAATGGCAATAATCAGCCCGTAAATGGCAACCACTTCACAGAAAATAATAGAAATTAAATTCTTGGTGGTGATTCTTGGAGCACGCACACCGGCCCCAATCACGGATGAACCAACGATAAAAATACCCCATGCTGCACCCACGACACTTAGGCCTACACAAAGGGCAATACCAAGATTAGCCCACATATAAGGGGATGTCCTCAATAAGAACTTCCCGAAATTGATGTCGGATCCGTGTCCAATGAAAAGCTTGTACAAACCGTACACTATCACTATTATTAGCACTAAGTAGTATAGGAAATGGGTGAAGGAAAACTTCCCCAAAGACATATCATCATCTTTAGATTCCTTGTTCATTATCTTATGTGCTCTAGCTTCTCTATCTTATTCGCCCTTACGGTGAGAAAAAAACGCCTATGTATTCTACGTTAAATGAAACTTATGGCTAAATCAATCAACTGGCCTTGTTATGCGTCTCCTGAACTGATTGAAAACAACTTCGTTCCATTATCTGTAGTGTTAATGGTTGTGAAATTTCGCCTTTTCACTTATTTTTTATTTTCGAAATAGATAGGACGTACGGGTAACGCGAAAATATTTGGTATAATAACCGTTAACGGTCAATTTCAGTATATATTCTGTCTACAATAGTACATAATGCAGTATACTAGGGATCAGGGTCTCTTCATTGTTGCTCGACGCTAGCACCATCGTAGGCAGGCTCCAGTAGTTTCCAGGAGCACTTGATGCCGTTCTTGGCGAACCTGTTGATGATTTCTTGGGAGATTTCTTCGAAGTTCTCAGTAGCCAAAGCCAATATGGTTGGGCCTGCACCTGACAAGCAGATACCCAATAAGCCTGGGTAGGTGGAAGGGGTGACACAAGACAATATTTCCGTGAGACCTGGGATCAACGTTTTTCTATAAGGTTGGTGGACACGGTCTTGCATGGCAGGGTAGATCAAGTCCGCATTAGGTGGGTTCATGGTCAAAGCCGTGGTCAAGACGGCCAGTCTTTGCAAGTTGAAAACCAGGTCCTGGGTTGGATAGGCCTTTGGAAGAACACCTCTGGAGTCAGCGGTGGACAACTCAAAATGTGGGATAATCGCAATACACTTGATAACGGGGTTCCATTGGTATTTGACGTGTCTGCCGATATCGGTGGGAGGTAATGGAGGTACTAGGCCGGTATCCTCACCCCCAGAAGGTTCTGGAAGCACCTCTGCCAATGGGATTTCGCGTCTTTCCATCTCCTGTGGCGTCAAGTCCCTTAGGAATGAACCACAAAAGCCACCCATCATGGCAGCAGTGATATTGTCTGGGTGACGCTCAATCATTAAACAGTAGTCCAGCATGCGCTGCTTAGAGAACCCCAATTGGGCAACTTCGTTCCCCAGAATAACACCTGCAACGACAGCAGCACCAGAAGAACCTAACCCACGACCAAGAGGGATTGGATTGGAGACGTGGACTTTGGTTCCAGATGGGAAATTTCTAATATTGTTGCAACGCAACACGTAGAGCGCGGTCCTGGTGATCAAATTAGCATCAGAACGCAATGGGACGGTGGAGTAACCTTCACTCTCTTTCGTGTAGGACAGTTTACAGTTGTTGGGGTCATCGTTGGTCTCGTGAGCTAGGCTGGAGTCGATGGTGACTTCTAACTCCAAAAATAGAGAAAGACCGACACCAAGAACATCGTACCCGGGGCCGATGTTGGCGGAAGAAGCTGGAACTTTGATCTTGAAAGCACGAGCCATTTTTATATTGCGTACTCTAGTTTATATTAACCTTACGGCAATCCATCAGGCCTAAAGTATAGTTGTATTATCACCGTATCTTTTCGAGATGATGACTCCTGCACAAATTTTTCATTCGGCGTGCAGGCGATATCGAGAATGAAGAATTCAGGTGAAAAGGTTATACAGGTGGGCTAAAAGGAAGGTGGTAAAGAGCCGGTGGGCAGTAGTGTAAAGTGGAGAGGTAATAGACAAGTAAAAAATGCTAAGAAACAGTGCTAAGAGATTGTACTCCAACATCGCTAGAACAGACAATTTCAAGCTTTCGTCGCTGGCGAATGGGCTGAGAGTGGCCACATCCAATACTCCTGGACACTTTAGTGCCTTAGGGCTTTACATCGATGCCGGATCTCGGTTTGAAGGCAGAAACTTAAAAGGCTGTACTCATATTTTGGATAGGCTTGCTTTTAAGTCGACCGAGCACATCGAGGGCAGAGCAATGGCCGAGACGCTCGAATTACTCGGTGGGAATTATCAGTGCACCTCGTCTAGGGAAAACCTGATGTATCAGGCTTCTGTGTTCAATCAGGATGTAGGTAAGATGCTCCACTTGATGTCTGAGACCGTGAGGTTTCCCAAGATTACTGAACAAGAACTTCAAGAGCAAAAGCTGTCAGCAGAGTATGAAATTGATGAAGTTTGGATGAAGCCTGAATTGGTGTTACCTGAGCTGCTGCATACAGCGGCATACTCTGGAGAGACTTTGGGGTCTCCCTTGATCTGTCCTAGAGAACTCATTCCATCTATTTCCAAATACTACTTATTAGACTACAGGAATAAATTTTACACCCCAGAAAACACCGTAGCGGCATTTGTTGGTGTTCCCCATGACAGAGCTGTAGAACTTGCAGATAAGTACTTTGGTGATTGGCAGTCTACTCATCCTCCAATCAGCAAGAAGGTTGCCCACTACACAGGCGGCGAAAGTTGTATCCCACCAGCGCCCGTCTTTGGAAACTTACCAGAACTATTCCACATCCAGATAGGATTTGAGGGTCTCGCTATAGACCATCCAGACATTTATGCCCTGGCAACCTTGCAAACCTTACTTGGAGGCGGCGGTTCGTTCAGTGCCGGTGGACCAGGAAAGGGGATGTATTCTCGTCTGTATACCCACGTTTTGAACCAGTATTACTTCGTTGAAAACTGCGTCGCGTTCAACCATTCTTATTCAGATTCAGGAATTTTTGGTATCTCACTATCTTGTATACCGCAGGCAGCCCCTCAAGCCGTTGAGGTAATAGCACAGCAAATGTACAACACCTTTGCTAACAAAGATTTGAGATTGACTGAAGACGAAGTATCCAGGGCCAAAAATCAATTGAAGTCTTCATTGTTAATGAACTTAGAGTCAAAATTGGTAGAATTGGAGGACATGGGTAGACAAGTTCTCATGCATGGCCGCAAGATTCCTGTAAACGAAATGATAAACAAGATTGAGAATTTGAGGCCAGATGATATTTCCCGTGTTGCCGAGATGATATTTACCGGAAATGTTAATAACACTGGTGAGGGTAGAGGTAAACCTACCGTTGTTATGCAAGGGGATAGAAGTGCCTTTGGAGATGTGCAAAATGTATTGAATGCATACGGACTTGGTAAGAGCACTTCCACTCAAAGCGATAGCCCCAAGAAAAAGGGTTGGTTCTGAATAACTAAAGAAATTCCCTTTGCTTTCATTTATGGAGATTTCAAGATATAAAAAAATGTCCACTCCAGTTATTTATTTATTGATTGGGTATTTTTTGTTCTACGTATTGTCTTTGAAGCTATTATTGAAGGGTATGGGGAAAAAAGTTCATACCGGTAATTATATAATACCTGTACTGTTTTTCTCTGTTAATATTGCATATTCTCATTCTGTATATACAAAACATTTCATATTGAAAAAAGCAGCTTCTTCTCTTCTGAAAAACAAAGAAGAGAAGAAGGGCCTCAAGTAAAAACTTGTCCCTGTGAGTTGCCATCCATATTTTTTGATCCTATCATGGTAGATTCATAACGGGTTTTCCAAAATTCAATTTCTTGTGACATTTCTTGCATTTTATCGTGGTATGAAGAATTATCTCGAAGGGATTTCTTCATGTTAAGTTCTTGCTGAGATATATATTTCTCTAATTCAGAAATTTGTGCCTCATATTTCAGAGCGGTTTCTTCAAATTCGCTTCTGTTCTTGTTAGCTAGTCCTATGACATCTGTTTGTTGAGAGTTCCTATTTTGTAATTCTCCTACTATCCTCTCCAAATTTTTGTTCCTTTTCATTTCTTCATACTTTAAATCCGTTTCTTGACTCACTAGATTTTCTAACTCATGAATCTTTGCTAACCATGCATTTTTTTCAGTAGTGTCCGACAGCCTATCTTGCAAATTCTCTATATGAGACTGTAAGTCGGTATTGAACTTTTGTAAGGTTTGATTTTCTTCAAACAAGTGGATGTTTTTCTGTTTTTCATCGTCAAATTTTTCTCTATATTCACTACAACTACTCTGCAATTTTTTAACCAATTCCCCGTTCCTTGCATTTTGCTCCATTTGTAACTTCAATGTTTCTTCCAAGTATTGGATTTTTTCTGAAATTTCTTTATTCTCACGAACAGACTTTGAGAATGCTGCATTTGATAACTCTAGTGCTTCGGTCTTTTGATTCAAATCAGATTCTAATTCCTCTTTAGTTTTTGTCAAGGACCCTATCGTTTTTTTAAGTGATTGGCATTCAGTACTCACGGCCTCGTATCTTTGATAAAGTTCTTTTTCCCCAAGAGAGACTGCATCTTTTTCATTATTTAACATTTCTACCACTTTTGTATAATGATCAAGCTGCTTCAACAACTCGGAAATTTTGGCCTCGGAATCATTATTAGAGGTCTCCAACTTGTACTTAAGGGTTGAGAATTCTTTTTTCAAATTTGTTTCAGTTTTTAAAGCGCAGTTCAATTCTTCCTTCAACCTGTTGATCTCATCTGTATATTGAGATCTATCTTCTACCGCGCCCAATCGTTCTTTCAAATGGGTCAAATCATCACTTAGAATTTTTTTCACATCTTGAACTCTTTTCAACTCTAGCAACGTTTCCTGTAATTGCATGTCTGAGTCATTTCTCTCCATTTCACGCTCCCAGATCAGTCTTTCCTTTTGCTTATTTTGAGTTTTCAATTTTTCAATGATAGATGCCATGCTTTTAACGTCCTCTTCAGCTTGTTTAAGTGCGTGAATATGCTCCCTTAGCCGTAACTCGTTACCTTGTAGATCATCCATACAGTCTTCAAATTGTTGTTTCTGTTGCTTTATGGTGGATGAAAGTAGTTCTTTTTGACGTTCTGTAGATTCAAAATCTTTTTGTAATCTGTCTAATTGTTCACTAAGTAAGACTTCTTTGGACTTCGATTGCCTCAAATCAAGGGCGAGTTGGCTCAATTTGCCGTTAGACTCGTTTAATATTTCCTGAAACTTGTAATTCTCAAGTTTATAATATCGGATTTCTTCTTCGTATTTTGATATGCTGTCACGGTTCTTTATGATATCACCTACAGGCAAATTAGTTCGATCACGCAAAGGCATGGTTTTTAGCTTGTCTTCCAGAGATTTTACTCTCTCCTCACTGGCTTCGAACTTTATTTTATAAATATCTGAAGGTGACAAGGAATCCTCCCCTTGAATCTTTCTAAATTTGCTATGTAAGGCAGATATGACATTTTCTGCATCACAATGAGCCCTTGTTTCGATATCTAATTGTCTCTTCAGATATTCGACTTCCATCATTAATTTGTTAATGTCGGATTCACTACCTGAAGAACGGTTTGATGAATTCTCTAGAATACTATCTAATTGAATATTAGGGTCCATATCCTGAACTATTTTTTTCAATTTCTTCATCTGAGCTCTGATTTTTTGATCTTCGAATGACGAAGATGCTAGTCTTGTTTCAGTAAACCTTAGCCTAGAAATCAAATTCTTCTTCTCTTCAATTTCATTCTCTAGATTTTTGGTCATCTCAGTGAATGCTAACTGAAGGTCATAATATTTTTTCATTACATCTTCTTTGTCAAGTGAGCCATCGGCGTACGATATGGAACGCCTTGTTGACGGACTACTTGATTCTGCGGATCCATCCGATATTCTTTTATTCAAGTACTGATTCAATGATATTTCTTGCGATAGGCGAGCTTCTAATTCTTTAATTTTATTATCATTTAGAGATCCAATTAAACTATCCCTTTTCTTCTGTTCCTTTTCCTTTATTTGTCTTTGGAAATTGGAATATTCATCTTTAATCATCTGACATTTAGACTTATACTCTGTAAGCTGGCTTCTGGTCTCCTTTAATTCAGCAGTGATTTTTTCATGTTCATTGACTGCGTCATCTCTTTGCTTGGAAAAAATAGCTAGCTCCTTTTGGTGGTTGTCTATCTTTTCTTTCATCTTCTTCAATTCATTTTCCTTGTTTTTAAGTTGAGTATTTAGCATAGCTTTTTCCTTCTTAAAATTGTCGTTTTTTGAATGCAAATCTGAGTTCTCTGCTACCAGAGATTGAAGCCTTGACATTGCAATATTGCAATTTTTCTCCAAAGTAACTAATTTGATATCTAAATCTTCTTCTGAGCTGCTTAGTTTTTTATCGAATGAATTTATCTCATTCTCTTTCAAGTTTATAACACCTTTCAATCTCTTTATTTCACTTTCCAGTTTCAATTTAGATTCCTTAATTAGTGATTGAGAATTTTGCTCCTTAGAAATATCATAATTCAAATTTGATATTTGCTTTATTAGCTCGTCGTTCTTTGAGCGTAAGTTTCCTAGGGCTGTTTCTCGTTCTTTGATGGACTCTTGCAGATCTTGAATTATTTGCTCAGCTTTTTCTAGATTTTGCATAATTTGTAATTTTTGTTTACTAATTTCATTCTTTTCCAATACAGTGTCGTCAAATTGTTTCTGTAATGTTTCTGAACTAGATTTAACTCTATTCAGTAAGCTCTCATTCTTTTTTAAATTTTCTTTTTCCAGGCTCAGCAATTCTTGAGTATCTTTCAATTCGTTAATGGTCTTCTGATTTTTTTCTTCCAAAAACTTTTTCTTGGATTCCATTTCCTGAAGGTCATTCTTTAATTTGATAATTAGATCATTGAATTTTTTGGTTCTTGACATATCGTTCGATGATATTAAAAGAGGTTTTATCCTGATGAATAAGTTAAACCAGGGATCTTCTTTTACCAGTTGATTGTATAATCTAAAAGTATTACCAAGCACCCTTGCATTCTTTAATTTTTGTAAATGGTATGTTATTTCTTTCCTTACGCCATAGCTTCGTATGGTTGCGATTAGTTTAACCATAATATGGTTCAGTTTAGTATCTTTTTGTCTTTCTAGATCAGCTAACACCCCAGCTTTGAAAAAAAGCTTCGTATTACCAATCTTATAAACATTTGTATCCAACTGCAAGGATGATAGAAGGAATTCGCAGTTTTTTTTGGTGTTAGCTTTCAACTTAGAACTGAATGATGCAGAGTTTGAATTTTCAGGATATAAGATCATATACCGCTGAAAAAATTCACGGAATGCTATTCTATTTGGGTAACCTTCTCTGGCGAGTCTGATACCCTCCAAAACACCATTGCAGCGTAATTGATCCAGGATCAATTTCCTGTCAAATGTTTTCGCTTTTTTCACATTATTTGGAATTATACAACGAACGAAATGTGGGTGAGTGGAGGCTAATTGATTAAGCAATGTTATCTGTTGTTCTCTATGGCGTGAAGACGTAGTCTTGAAGGTATTTGTTCTAGTTGATCTTTTTAGTTCTTGAGTTGATATGTTGGTTTCTTGGCCAGCTCTAGGAGATTTTTCACCCTCCAAGTGGAAAAGCTTGGAAATAATACTGTTCCGTGAGGTAGAGAGCAAGGATAAAATGTTGTCGTTTAGTGGATCTTTGTTTTTGGATAACCAGCCTTCAACAGTGTATTCTACGTCCCCAGCATAATGTTTCAAAATGAACCCATTTTTCAATTTTGAACGTTTGAACTTGGGTGAGTTTTGGTCCCAAGTGGAGATCAGTTTAGAGTAGAATGACTCGTCAGTGGATTTGGGCAGAACAGCTTCTTCATCCAACAACGGGAGCACACCACTTGGTGGGCCTTTGTTTTCTATTAAATCGATTGTCAATTGCAAATCTTTACCATAATCGATATAGTTCCATTGAATATTTTCCTTTAGATATTCACTTTGCTCCAAAACAAACATATGGTTATTGAAGAATTGCTGTAGTTTTTCGTTTGTATAGTTGATACATAGCTGTTCAAAGGAGTTATTTTCGAAAATTTCAAAACCAGCAATATCTAACAAACCAATATAATTTGAAGTAGTGCTGTCATGGTCCAAATTCTTATTGATCATATCTACAATATATCCGAAAAGTCGTTCATAAAGGTTCCTCGATAATGCATTCAAGATGAATTTAGCCTGATGAGAATTTTTGGACTGTGAAACCCATTCTTTGCCAGCTTTTGATCTGGGTCTTAAAATGGCAGTCTGAAAATCTTTCTCGTCTACACCCAAATTACTGCAAATTGCGCTGACATCGTTTTTAAAGGAGGCTTGTTCTGCTCTATCTGAGACAAACTCAATGTTACCGATTAATAGAATGATTGCTACCACTTGGAATATCCACTTTGTTTGGTCTTTTGAGAATCCAATGATATTCAGAGCTGACAGCAGCTGTTTAAAATTTTCAACATCATTAATTCCTGGTATAATATCTTGGTTAGAGTTTGATAAAATTTTGTAATCTTTTATGTTTCTGGATTTGAGACATAGGTTTTTCAATTCAGAATCATCTAACCCAGATAATAACTGATAAAATATGTGATAGTTTCTTTCCTTTGTATTTTGATATACGATTCTCGATTTTTCGAGCAGGTACCACTCAATATGCGCACCGTTGATCATACCATGTTCATTGAATTCGATCTTTATGAATTTGCCAAACCTGGAAGAGTTGTTGTTTCGCACTGTTTGAGCATTACCAAACGATTCTAAAATGGGATTACTTTGTAGGATTTTCATTTCGAAGCTTTCTATAATGGAATTGCTATTAGCAGGCGCTATACTGGAACAAGAAGCAGAGGTTATAGACGCTAGATATTGCAGGATCTTCTTCGTGTTTTCCGTCTTACCTGCACCAGATTCTCCCGTGACTAAAATGGATTGGTCTTTGCCTTCAGATAAAAGGTTTCCGTAGGCTTCTTCAGCAATGGCAAAAATGTGTGGTGGTAATTTTCCATTAGAATCGGTTTTCGGGCCATTTTTGAATGATTGGTTATGACTATTGTGGTATAAGCTTATATGATCCTCGGAATATGAATTCAAATTGTGATAAGGGTTGATCGCGACCAAAAAAAGGCCGGAATACGTGTAAATTAGGTCAGAATCGTATCTTTTTTCCAGATTATAAAGCACGGAAGGCTCATTCAAATGAGTTAGCTCCGACATATTCTCTACTTTGTCAAAAGATGATGGATTGACCGGGAATACGCTGGATATTCGCACTTGTACTAGATTCGAAGCCTCTGTCGAATTTAGCGGCCGAACAATTCCTATTTGTTCTTCCTGTCCTGTAAACTTATTCTTGATAATATCGGTATTCCTTAGTTCCCCTTTTATGAAAACATCCTTCTCATCTGGTATCCAAACCACCATATTACTATTGCAAGACTGTCCGCCAGTCATTATTGCTATAATCGTCTCAGTTCTATCTTGCTTATCCTCTTCCAATTATGCAGTCTGCTAATGTCGGAACAGAATGTAGAAAATTAATAATAAAGTGTATTTAAGATGGGGGAAATAGTTGCTCATAAAAATCATAAACAATGAACAACTCTAAACAAACAGACCAAGAAATTACGAATGTTTACGCAATTACCTTTTTAGGCTAAATGAAGAAACCTCGAAAGATCGAACAAAATTTCCAAGGTGGGTAATAGAAAGTATATGTCCATTACCCTGCGTTTGTTTTTTTCATTTTTGAACAAAAAAGAAATTTTAAAGTACTGTGACGCATTTATGCGTGTGAAACCCAAAATGGCCTCGGAAGAACATTTGTATGGTACTACTATCACTTGAGCATCGACTCTTTTTTTTTTTTACCCTTCTTTATATACAATGATCCTTCCTGCTGCATGGGGCAATCCGTAAGTACGCCCCTCTCTTCATTTTGTTTATAATTAAGTCTTTCAAGATATTATAAAACAATATGGTTTCAAGGGAGAGAAGGCACGTTTTGCCTTCCATAAGAAATGCTAAAAATAAAATAAGAACCTTTGACAATACTACGAGTGCTGGAAAGGTACCATAGCGTGATCTTGAAAGTTAAAATATCTGGCGAGACATCATAAAATTGGTTCTACAACAATTTTTCCGCTAGAAGCCTCAGGCGTCTACGCCCGATTGTGGCAAATGCGTTACTACTGCTGTAACGGAGAAAATTTTGCAGAGGGAGTTCATTAAGTTGCCTGCGTCATGCCGCCGCGCTCGCTGTATCCCACAGCGAGATTTGCGTAAGATTCTCAAAGAGAAAAAGGAAGCGTCGGTCTGTAACTTGGAACGATCTTCAAAAAGGATACTCTAGTGTATCCATCTCGGCGTCCTACGTATTTTCAGGCGGAAAGTGAATGGACTAGGTTGAAAAACTGTTACACTGATGAGTAAGCACTATTTATGCCGTGGATACATCATCCTCTTTTTTCCACTTTTGATAAGGAATAACACTGTAAAAATAAACTTGCCGTAAATTATCTTATTCAAAGAATTGTCGTAGATGCCCGGTAAACTCTTTCCCTTTACATGACACTTTTTATGCTATTGATCAAAAACATTTCGAGCCGTTTCGCATTATCTTAGTCTAGTTGACATTTTGTAGAGCCGCAAGACAATCGACCTGCGGGATATATATACAGAGAAATGCAAGGTAGGTGATGCTAGTCCGGAAAAAAGTTATGAAATACCACTTGGCCTCAGCTTATTCATCCTTTTTTCCTTCTTCTCTTAATTACATCGCACGAAAATCTATTCATAGGTCAAATATTATGACTACACGCTTATTATATGGCGCAGACTCGCCACCAATTCTAAGATGCTTCGATTTAAAAACTTCGAAAATTACCGTAATGGGAGATGATGATTCAGGAAAGACATCCTTGGTCCGCAATTGGCTAAATAGTACTTTTCAAAATTCAGATCCTAACCATTATAGAGTATCGGATATTTACCATAAGACGGTTCAATTCAATTATTTTAAGGAATTCTATCACACCTTTGTAACGGCCAAAGCGCAACTCTCCAACGATGTGTATCATGCGGTTGAAAATCCAAATACAGTTGGAAGTTATGCCGATATATTAGAAAAATACATGATTGACGCTAATATTTGCAACAATAAATCGGTTGTCGGAAGACGCACTAAGATCAACGTTCAAATTTCTGATACTAATCAGATGGATATCTCATGTTATTCAGATTTAACCACTGTGCAAATCAAGCAGTCAGATGCAATTATATTGTGTTTTGATTCCACTAACGAGAGTTCATTTGCCAGTTTAGAGTATTACATATGTACTATTCACCAAGTAAGCTTGGAATCCAAATTGAATATTCCAATTATTATAGCGTGCACGAAATGTGATTTGGTCTCTGAAAGGACCATTTATTACGACAGAATTTTAGCATTCCTGCAAGACCTAAATTTTTCGCCCGATAGCTTGGATTATTTTGAAACATCATCCAAGCTTGATATAAATGTTGAGGAGTTGTTCTTCGCAGCATTGTTGAAGATTGAAAAATCTAAAAATGATTGCAGGAAACTCCTGCAGGGATTCATAAATGGTATGTATCCGGCCAATAATTCACCTTCTTTGATTAAAAACGGGAAAGCTCGTGAAATCGAAACCCAAGAAGCCAGTTGTATAAGCATCAAAAGCCAATTGATAACGTCTTCTTTAGAAGAATCGAAAGATTCCAAGAGGCTAATTACAAAAAAGAGTGGGCACACGTCTATGAAGATGTCCCCGGCGAAAAGCCTTACAAGAGGATCGTCAAATGGAAGTCCATCCAGCGATGAAAGGAAAAAATTGAAGAAATGCATCATGGCATGCTGTGTAATGTAAGTGCAAAAAAGAAAAGCCAAATAGTCTGCGATTTTTTGTTTTTTCAAAAAACCAACATGATCATCATGGTATATAGTAGCGCATACCCATATATGTATATAAATAGTATAAAAGTATAGTGTATTTTAGCCGCTTAACGGATGCAGAAAGAAAGAAAAAATATTCTGACGGTTCTCCTGTTTTCGGACCCATACACCCTCACCCATACATCAGACTTTTATCAAGAGATCAAATTGCAATGCGAGCACTAAATTGTTCGGCGAAAAAAAATGAAAAGTGCGATGGCACAATGGTGTAGGCTGTCTCGAATTTCGTTCACTGCCATTTGGAAGAAACCCGTCCGGCTTATACTTCCCTTCTCCAGAGAGTTTATCCAGCCTCTGGAGGGAGAACCTCCCCCTAGAACGCGGTGGGAGGCCGTGGGAAACAGAGTGGTCCTCCCCTCTGGCTCCTGCCGGCCGGAGAGCCGGTTCCTTGTTTAGTGACTTGGCTCTCTATCTTTCAGATGTGCTGCAACCTGCAACTTCTTAAAATTATCTGTAACTAATTTTAGACGTTGAGATATCGATTTAGTAATAGTTCCTACCTAGAAGCTACGAAGACACACCAGATAATTAGTGCATATATATTAGATCAATATGGTATGTGAGAATGACGTTAAAATACAGAATGAAAGGAACCAGAACAGCATAGTTTTTGAGGAATGAGATCAATGTGAAATCAAGAAAAAAAACGAGCAAAAGAAAGTAAAAATAAAGTGGGAAGAAATAGTCAGCATATGATGTTTGAGCAGAATTATACGTAACTATAGGGCTAAAAAGCAATATATGGAACGAACAGCAGTAAGGACGATAACAGCTCTTCTGACAATGGAGAGAAAGTACGACTAGATGTTGTTGGAAGACTCTATATAAAGAATGAAGAATCTTTCAAGGCTACCTGTGAAAATACGTAAATGGCTTTGTTTTTATTGCATACCTGATAGCATGTGTTTGAAGACATCAACACAGCATCTCAAAGAAAGTGCTCTTAACGGTCAGGGGTTTGAATCAGATTTGTCTGTTTAAGGTCGTTTTGCTCCCTGCTTATTTCTTTCGTGTTTCCCAATGTATCCTATTTTCGACAATTTTCAAAAATTACTAACATTTAATTTTCCTAAAACAATAATTTATTGTTTTTATTTCCATTTTCTTCTTTTACAGGTTTTAGTTCAAGATTTGTTGCACCCAACTGCTGCTTCTGAAGCCAGAAAGCACAAGTTAAAGACTTTGGTTCAAGGTCCAAGATCCTACTTCTTGGATGTTAAATGTCCAGGTTGTTTGAACATCACCACCGTTTTTTCTCATGCTCAAACTGCTGTCACCTGTGAATCATGCTCTACCGTCTTATGTACTCCAACCGGTGGTAAGGCCAAATTATCTGAAGGTACTTCTTTCAGAAGAAAGTAAGTTAGTTTATTTTTTTGTATAATTAAGGTCATCTTCTTTTATCTGAAATATATAAATATAAATTTACTTTTAATCAATTAAATTAACCTTTTGGGCTTCAAAGAAGGATGCGTGAATGAGATGACATTGAAGTGAGTGTATATACTCCTCTTAGCTACAAGATCAAATTTTCTTTGCAGAAGTGGCGGTTACGGTGGTAACAACAGCAAGAGAGATGGTGTATTGTTTTCTGTTCAAACTCAATAACCTCACTTCTATTTTCCGAAGTCTAAGTTGCGTTTCTACACGTTTATAGTGAAGTTTTTTCAGGGACAGTTTCTATTTTAACTGGCCCGTTATATGGCTCCTTTTCACAGAGTGATTATCATGGATACGGCAAACGAGATAACAACTAGCTGCGGCTGATACAGGAAGCGCCCATCTAGTTAGTGGGTTCATCAATCGTTGGCAAATCATCAACAAATTTTATGGGCGTGTGGCGTAGTCGGTAGCGCGCTCCCTTAGCATGGGAGAGGTCTCCGGTTCGATTCCGGACTCGTCCAATTTTTTTATTCCGAATGATAATCAAAGCACCGTAAGATGTGAAAGGAGGCATGAAGGTGAGGTGTTGTACGCACGAGACATCTAAAACAAAGATGAGGATATACTTACTAACGAAAGCATTAATTAGGACATGATGATAGTTGATTTTTAGGAAGACAAAAAACACAAAATAAAAATTCTATATATGGAAATGAGAGGTGGTATGCAACTAATAAGAACGACCAAACATACAGTAGTTAATAGCGGTACGTTCACATCTGATACATTTTTGACCTTCATTCAATACAGGTTGGTCGAATGGGATACACAAAGATTTGGCACCCATGCTTGGAGCCTTGTCATCTTCTTCAAATTCTTCACCGTCGTCTCTCTTGGCAGAAGATTCTTTGATGTCTTCTTCACATTCCATAATTCCGCACCATGGCGCCAAGATAACGTTTTTCTTATTTAGAGCTGGAACAAAACCCTTCCATTCGTTAACAATAACCCTATGTGTATCGAATAGTTCCTTAGCTTTTTTAAACAGGTCGCCTTGCATTTCTTCCAAGATTTCTGGAACACGGAGTTCCAATTCATCAAAGGAAACAATGTATTTCTTGGAGTCATTTCTACGGACAACAACAACTTGGTTTTTTTCGATATCCTTAGGACCCAGTTCGATACGAATTGGAATACCCTTTAGTTCGTACTGAGAGAATTTCCAACCTGGGGTGTAGTTGTCGTTATAGTCACCAAAGGCCCTGATGCCGACCTTTTTCAAACGAGATTCCACGCTCCTAGCGGTTTCATGAATGTGTTTGCGTTGTTCGTCGGAAGTCTTCTTTGTGATACCCACTGGAATAACAGCAGATTGGAATTGCGACACTCTTGGAGGGACAACCAGACCTTTATTGTCGGAATGGATCATGACCATGACACCAATGGCACGGGTGGATAAACCCCAAGAATTTTGGTAAGCAAAGATCTTAGGGTGATCGGAGCCTAATGGATTTTCCACAGACAAATTGAACATTTTGGAGAAGTTTTGACCCAAGTGGTGAGAGGTAGCGCCTTGAATACCACGGCCAGTTTGTGGAATATAACCTTCACAAGTGGTGGTGAAGTCACCGCCGGCGAATTTTTCCTTTTCGGTCTTTCTACCCTTAATCACTGGGACAGCTAATAATTCTTCGTAAACGCCGGCGTAGAAGTCCAAGATTTGCAAAACTTCTTCTTCGGCATCCTTGGCAGTCAAATGAGCGGTATGACCTTCTTGCCACAGGAATTCTCTGGTTCTCAAAAAGGGTTGAGGATGCTTGAACTCCCATCTAACGACGGAATTCCATTGATTCAACTTTAAGGGTAAGTCTCTGTAAGACTGAATCCATTTCGCATAGTAAGGGTACATGACGGTTTCGGAAGTTGGTCTGATAGCGATTGGTTCTTCCAACTCGGAGGAACCTGCTCTGGTAACCCAAGCAACTTCTGGAGCAAACCCTTCCACATGGTCCTTTTCCTTTTCCAACACACGGGACGAGACAAACATTGGGAAGTAAGCGTTCTGTACACCAATGGCCTTGATCTTATCGTCGAACCACTTCTGAATGCTTTCCCAGATAGAATAAGAGGGGGGTCTCAGGATGTAGCAGCCGGAAACATCGTAGTAGTCCAGCATTTCACCCTTGGTCAAGATTTGTTGGTACCAGCCTGGGAAGTCCAGGGCCTTGTCCACGGTGATACCGATCAGTTTGGCGTCTTCCAGGGCTGCGGCTGCGGCTGCGGCTGCGGCCGCAGCTGCCTTGGAAGGTTGTTGCTTTTTCTGTTGTTTCTTGCCTTCAGTGGCGGCATCCTTGGACACTTCCTCAGTGAAGTCAACCACCTTTTGGAACTTTTCGAACTCTCCTAGAAACTTTATCATATCAGACTTTTTCATAAAAGTAGTGGCATTTAGCTGCAAGATGGTATCACCGTCTATGGTACCTAACTCGTGGTCAATTAACAAGTGAAAATCAGATGTGGCGTTGGCCAAGTCCCCTAGGATGAAATTTCTGGCAGACTCAGACTGGAACGCCTGCTTGACGAGGTCATCGCGAGCCAATCTTGGATCTTTGGTAGAAGTAGCATTAGCAACCAGCGCAGAAGGGGTCGTAGTAGATTGCAAAGCCACCACAACGATAGGAACGGCGGTCGCAGACTTTGGAGTCTTCGGCTTGAAGACTAAAGACTTTACTGCAACGGCAGATTCAGCAGCAGGCATTTCAGTCACGCACAATTTGGTAAAGGCTTCGGAAACAGGCATATTTTTGTTAATTTTTCTACTCTCTTATTCTAAAACTTTGTGATTTATTGAATGTGTCGACGCACGAATGTACACCAAGCTCTGTATTCTATTAAAGGAAAACCTCTCTAGGCTGCCAACAACGATCACAACGAACGTAGTAAACCCTGTTAATCAAAAACAAAGGCCCTCTGTGACTGAAGCATCGCTTATCCAATTTTTCATTTTTTTCAAAATGCAGTAGGGCGTCCCTCCGGCGGACGCAAAAAGTGAAAAATTTTCCGTCGTGAGCAGTGACCAGGCTGGCCTGGCAGTTTCGACATTATGACTGATCGAACCATCAACGACTATCAAAAGGTATAAGAGGGTGCGTTATGGCCTGGGGTAGTGGGTGGTTTTGCCGTTATCCAGTCCTCACGCAGGCAGTGAGATAATACCCGTTCTCGTTTTTTTCAACATGTCGTCTTTGTACATTAAGGAGGCTACTGGTGTGGACGAATTGACTACTGCCGGTTCTCAAGACCAACCATTTAAATCCCCGGCATATGCTTTGTTTGCATCCCAACAGAAGAGCGATACCACCGAACCTAAGCTGTTCGTGTTCAAGACCGAAGACAATGAGTTTCAAGAGATCAGTGCCTCTGCCTTGAAGAAGGCTCGTAAGGGCTGTGATGGTTTGAAGAAAAAGGCTGTCAAGCAAAAGGAACAGGAGCTGAAGAAACAACAAAAGGAGGCAGAAAATGCTGCCAAGCAACTGTCTGCTCTGAAGATCACCATCAAGAAGGACGAGTCACTACCGGCTGCGAACAAGACCAGAATCTACGACTCGTACGCCAAGATCGGCCAAAGAGTCAAGATTTCCGGTTGGATTCATAGACTTCGCTCCAATAAGAAAGTTGTTTTTATCGTTCTAAGAGATGGATCTGGTTTCGTCCAATGTGTCTTGTCCGGTGATCTGGCTCTGGCTCAACAAACTTTGGACTTGACTTTAGAATCCACTGTTAATCTATACGGTACCGTGGCTAAATTGCCGGAAGGTAAAACCGCTCCAGGTGGCGTCGAATTGGACGTTGACTACTACGAGATTGTAGGCTTGGCCCCCGGTGGTGAGGACTCTTTCACCAACCAAATCGCAGAGGGCTCGGACCCCTCTTTGTTGTTGGACCAACGTCATCTAGCCCTGAGAGGAGATGCCTTGTCTGCAGTAATGAAAGTTCGTGCCGCTCTGTTGAAGAGTGTTAGACGTGTCTACGACGAAGAACATTTGACCGAGGTTACTCCACCATGCATGGTGCAAACTCAAGTCGAAGGTGGCTCCACTTTGTTCAAGATGGACTATTACGGCGAAGAAGCTTTCCTGACCCAAAGTTCTCAATTATACTTGGAAACCTGTTTGGCTTCCCTGGGTGACGTTTACACTATCCAAGAATCCTTTAGAGCTGAAAAGTCGCATACAAGGAGACATTTGTCCGAATATACACATATTGAGGCGGAATTGGCCTTCTTGACTTTTGAGGACCTACTGCAACACATCGAAACTTTGATTGTCAAATCCGTCGAATACGTTTTGGAGGATCCAATCGCTGGCCCACTCGTAAAACAGTTGAACCCCGGCTTCAAAGCTCCAAAGTCTCCATTCATGAGATTGCAGTACAAGGACGCCATTACCTGGTTGAATGAACACGGCATTAAGAATGAAGAGGGCGAAGATTTCACATTTGGTGACGATATCGCAGAGGCTGCTGAGAGAAAGATGACCGATGCCATCGGCGTTCCAATCTTTTTGACCAGATTCCCAGTCGAAATCAAGTCTTTCTACATGAAGCGTTGCTCCGACGACCCACGTGTCACTGAATCTGTCGACGTTCTGATGCCAAATGTCGGTGAAATCACCGGTGGTTCCATGAGAATCGACGACGTTGACGAGCTAATGGCAGGTTTCAAACGTGAGGGCATTGATACAGACGCCTACTACTGGTTTATTGACCAGAGAAGATACGGTACTTGTCCACACGGTGGTTATGGTATCGGTACCGAACGTATCTTGGCCTGGTTATGTGATAGATTTACTGTCAGAGACTGTTCCCTGTACCCACGTTTCAGCGGTAGATGCAAGCCATAATCTCTTGCCACTGAAGAAAACATGAGCGCTCACATACATAGAAGAATATACATATAGATATATCGATTAATATTTAGGTTTTTCCCCCTTCTAATTGTCCTTTTATCCATTCAAAAATTGACGTTGAAGCAAGCTCCCAAAATCCTCTGCCGGTAATCTCAGACCTACAATTCCTTTTCTTTGTTGTCTTTTTATGCTTCGTAACAATTGCCCATTTACATGATCTCGATCATAGTGATTACTCAATAAATGAGTCACTTTTTTGGATAACTACGCGAATTGGGACATGTGAAAAAAAAAAGGAAATTATAAAAACAATAAAGAATGAAGAGTTTTGCGATAAGCCAATTCTTTGAAGAACAGAATAAAATATTATTAATGAGAAGTTCAAGAACAGATAGCCACTCAAACAAACTCTAAGCAAACATGTCCGACAGTACTCAAAAATTATGGGGTGGAAGATTCACTGGTGAAACCGATCCTTTGATGCATCTTTACAATGCGTCTCTTCCGTACGATTACAAGATGTACAAGGCCGATTTGGAAGGCACTAGGGTATACACTGCCGGTTTACAGAAGCTGGGTCTTTTAACACAGGCAGAGCTAGCCAAAATTCATGAAGGTTTGGCCGAAATCAAGCAAGAATGGGATGCTGACAAATTTATCCGTCATCCAAACGATGAGGATATCCATACTGCTAATGAGAGACGTCTCGGTGAAATAATTGGTCGTGATATTGCCGGTAAAGTCCATACCGGTAGATCTCGTAATGATCAAGTAGTTACCGATTTGAGGATATACTGTCGTGACGTTGTCAATGACAATCTCTTTCCGGCTCTAAAGGGCTTGGTCGATGTCCTAATCAAGAGGGCAAAAGGTGAAATAAATATTCTGATGCCAGGCTACACACATCTACAAAGAGCTCAACCCATTAGATGGTCTCACTGGTTGAGTTCGTACGCAACGTACTTCACAGAAGATTACAAAAGATTGGACCAAATACTTCATAGGTTGAACCAATCACCATTGGGTGCAGGCGCTCTTGCTGGACATCCTTACGGTATTGATAGAGAATTTTTGGCTGAAGGTCTAGGTTTCAACAGTGTCATTGGTAACTCTATGGTTGCCGTTTCTGATAGGGATTTCATCGTGGAATTGATGTTTTGGGGGACCTTGTTCATGAACCATATTTCTCGTTTTGCCGAAGATTTGATTATATATTGCACGGCTGAATTTGGTTTCATTCAGTTAAGCGATGCCTACTCAACAGGTTCCTCCTTGATGCCTCAAAAGAAGAACGCCGACTCGTTAGAGTTGTTGAGAGGGAAGTCCGGAAGAGTATTTGGTGATCTAACAGGATTCTTGATGAGTTTGAAGGGTATTCCATCCACTTACGATAAAGACATGCAAGAAGATAAGGAACCACTGTTCGATTGTTTGACCACTGTAGAACACTCCATGCTGATCGCCACGGGTGTTATTTCTACATTAACTGTGAAGAAGGAGAAGATGGAAGCTTCTTTAACCATGGATATGTTGGCCACCGATTTGGCAGATTACTTAGTCAGAAAGGGCGTTCCATTCAGAGAGACCCATCACATCTCTGGCGAGTGTGTTGCTACTGCTGAAAAATTGGGTCTCGATGGTATTGATAAATTAACTTTAGAGCAGTACCAAAAGATCGATCCAAGATTTGCTGGAGACCTCTTTGCAACTTTCAACTTCGAGCAGAGTGTAGAAAGAAGAGATGCCACAGGCGGCACTGCTAAATCAGCTATACTGAAACAGTTGGATAATCTTAAATCTCAATTAAAGTAACAGAGGTAACTTTATAGACGAGTGGCGGCTACGTTTGCGTGCTCTGAACTTCTGGTCCGTCGTTGATTTTCCCTCCCAAGAAATTTTCCATCGTCATTATTTCGCTTTTTCAGATTGTGATATTTATAAGTATATAGATGTAGGGAATTTAGACACTATTTAGACGTTTTCGAAGATGATGTTGGAAGAATCGAAATTATACTATTGTAAGCTTTTACTAACCTTTTTCTGAAATGTTCGAACGAAAAGCAAGTATGATGATTAATGATAAGTGAGGCAAACGGCCATGAGACTAAGTAACTAAATCGGCCGCAATGATAGATATTGTTCCAACCATTCAAAGTCGTTAGCGAACTCAACATTTGTCTTAATTTATATCCATTTGCACACATTATCATTTTGTAAACGGGATAATGTAGAGCCTCGTGAATATCTGAACCTGGCATCTTCAGGAATTTATAGTTCGATGGCTGGGACCCAATTTGTAGAATACCTAGCTTGATCATGAAAACGTTTAAATTCCGATATCTCTTGAAAACTTTGAATAATGAGTTGATTATTCCGGATGTTATAATTTCAGTACTATGATGAACTAAGTTTAGCTCCGATGTCAACGACGGATTGAATAAGATCAGTTGGGTCTTTCCCTTTAAATGAGGTATAACGCTCAACAATGCTTGATAATACACGAAAATACTTGAATGGATTTCAGACTCTAATGAGTCACATGAGATTAACCCAGATGGATGGTAGGATAACCTTGGCATGAAAAGTATTGATATCAATCTTGGCACTTCAAATAAAAGCGCCTCAAAGTCCTTTTCACAAGTAGGATCAATGTAATATACGAAATCCTGGTCTTCCTCGTGCTTCTTATAAACGTCCGCATTTTCTGTACAAATGTATACCGTAAACCGTCTACGATATAAATCCATCACTTGATTCCTTATTACAGGATCATTCATATCACCGAATATTAAAACGGCTTTGGATTCTGCCTCAGGCAAATGGGGTGGCAGTTTAAAACAGGTCTGATATCCGAGGTAGATGCAGAGGGAAGTGGCAGAAATTCCAAGTCCAAGCTTCCAATGATCCTGAAAGCCGATTCTCAGTCTTTTGTATACTTCATGCTTGTTGATATTGCTTTTTTGTATTGGGGGAGCCTTTTTGTTGGAAATCTTTTCAGTAATGGATTCAATTGATTTTTCAATATGACTCTTGATCTCATCGCCCAAAGCAGCACTTTTCGAAATCACCCAATAGCCGGTATCAAATAATTGATCCACTATGTCCTTACTGCCAGACCACATCGTTTCTATTCGGGTTGTTTTATGGCTGTCTCTTTATATTTATGTTTGCAGGTCATTTCGTCTGTATCTTTTCGTATTTCGATGGCGAACAAATACGGCCTGAAGGGATTTAAAGTTCACCTCCCCCTAACTAGACCCTTTTTCAGAACATCACGACAGAAATAACTCAAACTATATAGAAAAGAAGAGTGCAGACTAGCGTTACAAGCATCCAAAAAATGGGTATCAATAATCCAATCCCTCGAAGTCTAAAGAGCGAGACCAAGTATGTTGTATTTATTTTTCCCCAGCCGATTTTCTTTCGTATTCAATGGATGCAGGCGAATATTTGCAGTAGTTTAGAGCCTGTATCCGTTGTTGATAAAATATTGGTCACCATGAATGGTACACTAACGATTATATTAATTGATTTATTTTGATTATTTTCAACACAGAAAGGCTGCAAAGGTTTTAAAAAGTTTTGTTAAGCCGAATCAAGTGCTTGGGGCAGATCAAGTCATCCCCCCTTATGTGCTAAAAAGGGCCAAAGGTCTAGCCATTATTACGGTTTTGAAAGCTGGTTTCTTATTCTCAGGAAGAGCAGGTTCGGGTGTAATTGTGGCCAGATTAAAAGATGGTACGTGGTCGGCACCTTCTGCTATCGCTATGGCAGGCGCTGGCGCTGGTGGTATGGTCGGAGTGGAGTTGACTGATTTCGTCTTCATTTTGAATTCTGAAGAAGCAGTGAGGTCCTTTTCAGAATTTGGTACGATCACTTTGGGTGGTAATGTGTCAGTTTCCGCAGGTCCCCTCGGTAGAAGTGCAGAAGCAGCAGCGTCTGCATCTGCAGGCGGTGTCTCAGCAGTTTTTGCTTATTCCAAGAGTAAAGGTTTATTTGCAGGTGTCTCGTTGGAGGGTTCAGCCATCTTAGAAAGAAGGGAAGCTAATCGAAAATTCTATGGTGATAACTGTACATCAAAAATGATTTTGTCAGGTAGAGTAAAAGTTCCACCTGCGGCTGACCCATTGCTCCGCATCTTAGAATCAAGAGCATTCAACCTAACACGCCATGACCATGGTGGTGATGATAGTGATAATGATTTTTATAATGATGACCAATACTCCGATAACACTGGCCGTTATTATGATGACATTCCAGACTCGTTCGATTCTGCTGATGAATCCTCTACACGCCCAAACACGAGATCATCAAGAAAAAGGGGAATGTCACAAGGATCTCGCAGTCGCTATGATGACTCAGATTTTGATGACGATTATGGACGTAGTCGCGGTTATGACGACTTTAATAGCGCTGATGATGATAATAGTTACGAAAATTCCCCCGATAGAAACGGCAGTCGCAATAGAGGCCCTCAAATAGACAGAGGTACCAAGCCACGCGCAAATACTCGATGGGAAGATGATTTATATGATAAAGATACTGCGTACTCACGTCCTGTCCATCACCCGGGCAGGGATTATGATAGCACCCGAGGAACTAGAAGTAACTATGGTGGTGAAAGAGGTTATAGTCTAGGCCATGGTCAATCATCTTCCAACAACAATGACAATGTCGATGACTTATCTAATAAAATGTCGAAAGCCGGGATAGATGACGATAACACTGGCGCAAAAATGCGCCCATCTCTTCATTCGCCTACGCCAACAGCCATTGCTCTCTATAACTTTGCAGGAGAGCAACCTGGAGACCTAGCTTTCAAGAAAGGTGACGCTATATCCATTTTAAAAAAGTCAGATTCTCAAAATGATTGGTGGACGGGAAGGATTAACGGCAAAGAAGGAATCTTCCCCGCAAATTACGTTCGAGTTTCTTAGCCTAACTTCAATAATTTATTTTGCTGCTATATATATTTTGAGAATTACGCGGTTGAGCAGTGGTTCTCATTCAATTATGTTCAATAAATGTCTGTATTTATATAATAACTGTTCAGAGGACTTTAGGAGATATTTCCCATTAAGTTTTTATTTTGGGGGTTTGAATGCGCTAAACTTATTCTAAAATTCCTGCGATGGTAATCCATCATTAGATTCAAACTTTTTAAAATCCGTTACGAAATTTATCAAAGTTAACATCATTCTATGGCAATATCATCAAATTGATAAAATGAAAAGCAAGTTTTGATTCTTCTTTTCCTGGAAAGTAATTTTAAAGTAAACTAAGATAGCAAGAATAGTAATTTCTCATTTTTATATAAATACGTATTTTTCTTTTGTGCTGAAAGTATATACTGATGGGCCTTTCTTTTACTTCTCTCAAAGAGAGCACAAATTTAAAATCCGAGACTCTCAGCAGCCCTGATAATTTGGTTTTGTAAACTCTTCTGTGATTCTGGTGAAGTGCCTGCAACTAATAAGAAACGAGATAGCCTTTCAGAATCATGATCCCAAAATACGTCAAAGATGAATTCAGAAATGCTGCGCAGGTTTTCTCCCTTATTTAAACCGGAAATATTTATGCGTTTTAAATTTCTGTTTACGATTTCCTTCAGGGATTCCAATATTTCCTCATTTTCTTGTCTGGACTCTCTGACAGATTGCAACTTTTCATCATTAAGATTTGTAATCAGGTCAAACGTTGGATGAGGTTTCATTGGTGTCGCTACAAGAGAGTTCATGTTTGTACATGAGCTTGAATACGACGGAAATGGGGAAATCAATTGTTGAAACTGTGACGGTAGACTCGTTTGATAAGCTGGTAGCTGTCTTGTGTGATTGAAACGCATCATAGGATTAATGTTAATTATGCTATCACTATTATTATCACTATAGTCTACCTCATTCAGCATATTACCATGATTTCTTGTCCATGATGCTTCAACCAAGCTACTTCCAATTAACCTCCTATCCAAAAAAATAAATAGTTTCTCAGCATCTTTACGGGAAGCGCATTCAACATATCCGGAGAATGTCCAATTTGATGAATTGTAATTTGTGATTTTAATTTCACAAAATCTAATTCCTTCTTGTACGCATAGTTGGGAAATAAATTCCTTATTACAATTGAAACTCAAGCTTTTCAAATAAACTTTTGTTTTCTTGTTCCTCCCAATCTTAGTAGGTTCATCTTTAGCAGGACCCACCCAGATTGTCTGGCCTTTGAAAATTGTTTCTTTCAGATCAATTTGTGCCTTTTTCGAACTTTCTTCGTTTTTATATGTAACGAATGCGTTGAGCGGCTTATGTGATTGCTTTTGAGAAATAAACACAGATTTGATAGGGCCACTGGCGCTGAAAAAATCTAGTACTTCCTCTTGTGTTGCTTTTGGTGGTAAATTTTTGACTAGTACTGTTTTTAAATGAGTACTATCTGGAAAGTTTTTATCAGCCGACAGTTCATCTTCGATGACTACATCGGAGCCAATCATTTTTTTTCTTTTCGTGAATTCAGGTCTACTCCTTACTTCTTTGTCAAAATGTATCCCACATATAACTTTGCTTCCAAAAAACTCCTGATTGTTATATTTTTTAATTACATTTCTTGCGGAAATATCATTATCGAAATAAACAAACCCAATGTTCTTCCTTTTCTCTAAGAGACATGATAGTACATTTCCATACTCGATCATTATTAGATAAAATGATCTTGTGGTCAGTTGGGGATTATCCAGTGGTAAGTTCGAAAAAAATACATTTGTACCGATGTTTTTCCTAAATAATGTGTTTTTCATAGATGGCATGATTTTGACCTCTTGACCAAAAAAAATTCTATAATTAAACTCCTTTTTAGCAGCTTCTGCATCCTTTTTATTTCCAAAGTTCAAGTACCCATAACCTAACGATTTTTTGGTAAGAAAATCACGGCATATCTTAGCGGATTCAAAAGATTGATATTTTTTGAATGTTTTTCTAAGCATTTCCTCGGTGACAGTTGATTTCAGCTTCCCTATAAAAAGTGAGCTCATCCTTGAATTTTTTGTACTTTTCTTCTCTACGCCTTCCTTTACACACATCTTTTCTGAAACCCCTTCATGCCTTTTTTTTTTCTGAACTGAATTACTGCAATCATCAATTATGGAATCATCTTGGTCCCTGACTTCAAATTCTTTCACTTTCGTATCTTCATTTTTATTACCAGTTTCTTGTGTACGTACCAGGGTTTCAGTAGATATAATTTTGAAGCTTTTTTGTTTTACATCTCTTTCTTTTGAACTAGTTTTAGGAATTGATCTCAAGTTTTGTTTAGTATTTAAAGAGATGTTGTTCAACACATTAGCTTGAGAACCAGACATTCTTTCTTTGATAAATTATGTTGTACTTTCGTTTCTACTGGTTTTGGATTTCACTTGGTGAGAGTAATGTATTAAATGCCATAAAAATAAAACTCAATAAAAAAGATGCCATCGCCGCCATGTAACGAATTTGTGACACAAGTTTTCGGGTTTTCGCAAAAAAAGGTCCTACCCGGATTCGAACCGGGGTTGTCCGGATCAAAACCGAAAGTGATAACCACTACACTATAGGACCAGGACTTCTTGGTAAATCTGTCTATTTTGACAGGCTAATGATAAAGAATTTGGGTATGCTTACCAAAATTCGGTTTTCGGACTAATTTGGAACTGCTCCATTTGAGACGTTCTTTAGTCAAACTCTAAGCTGTTGATTTAGTTGATATTCTGTGTACGCCGTAATTTTATTTGAATATTCACTGGATTCTCTATATTATTTATATTTAATTACAATTTTTGAGCTTTTCCCCCCTCCCCCCTTCCGCTTCCTACTTCTTCAAAAAAACACTACGAATAATTCTACCAAGAAGCAAACTTTTCCGAGCAATCCGGATAACCAATGACATACATCTATACGCCTGGTGCTTGAAGGTATTAAAACTACTAGCCAGTAAAATCTTATTGACCATTAAAATCTTGTGACATTTGTTGGGATTCCATTTTTGATAAGGTTAATAATATTATGTATATGGGATATACTAGAAGTTCTCCTCATGGATTTAGGAATCCACGAAAGGGAATCAACACTTTTACATAATCTTATTCTTATTTCTTTCTTTATTTTATACGTCTTTATTCATTGATCCTATTGCATTATCAATCCTTGCACTTCAGCTTCCACTAAATTCGATGACTGTTCTGAATCTTATTTCACTGGTCTGATAATTTTTGTCATCTTCTTAACACCGTATATGATAATCTTCTAGTTACGTGATTGAATGTATTAATCAGCTGTACTAGTAATTGATGGATAGTCGATTATTGTTCCAACAGTTCAAGTATTCATACGTTCGAGGTAGTACATCTAAACGATCTTGTCGTTTGCTTAAAGTATTTTTCATTATTGGGTGTTTCAGAATGCGTCTGATTTTAGATGCGTTTCATAAAAGTTCCGTTGTTGGTTGATTATGACGTTCTGTCGTCGCGTTGAGGTAGGTCTCCTTGAGATGCAATTCTCTCATCATAAGAAGGCAACTTGGCCGAGTGGTTAAGGCGAAAGATTAGAAATCTTTTGGGCTCTGCCCGCGCAGGTTCAAATCCTGCAGTTGTCGTTATTTTTTTATATGAACGAATGCCAAAAAGGCCACTCCTAACGACGTACATTTTTAATATAATAAACTAACATTTTAAAAAAAGATAACCTAGCTTTTAATCAAGAGGGGATTTACTATCATGATAGGTTGCATTTTGTCCACTAGATTCATAATCAGAACAATCAACATCCAGGGAGTCTGCAAGTCTCTTTTTGCTTGGTTTCGTTGCTATTCTAGGTGTCTCTTGGCCAACAAAATCTCCGTTGTTAGAAATTGAGACCGGATAGATTGGCAAAAATTCGTAATTTCGTTCTCCATCTAGGTTATTGGTTTGTTGTGGCAGATTTGCCTTGTTGAACAATGGTGAATCATATACATTAACATTCGGATAAAGCAATTCCGGCTGTTGAATTGGAACTGCATAGTTCAAGCTCGGATTATAACACGGCGTCAGAAATACGGGGTTCCCTGTAAAATTTTGATACGGATTGAAATTGTACATTGGAGAAGGAGCAATATAATAGGGAACTGGAAACATAGGGGGCTCTCTTTCTACGTTTACTAGAGAGGATTGGGAAAAAACCGGCGTTGAAGTGGATTTTGGAGGTTGCTCGATGTCCTCAAATTTCAATGAATCATCGAAGGAAGGGGGATCTATTGCTTGCCTCTCATCTTTCAAGGTATGACTGGATTTATTTTCTAGATATCGCGCGTCTAGAGTCCTTGAGCTCTTTTGAGAATCATTAACAAAATTTAGGCCTTTGCGTGGACTTTCCAACCTTAAATCAACATGTTTCGAATTAAATATGTTTTTTGAATCTGCTTTTCTCGTCTTCTCAATTTCCTTCCTCTTATTATCTTTACCAGTTTTAGAAGTAAGTGGAGAAATCCTCAGGTTTGTAGTTTTCTCCTGAAGTGGTTTTTGAACTTTCCTTTTAGAAATTACCGGGGATCCTAAGTCAAGCGGCCTAAAGCGCTTTCTGGGAGCCATAGTTATTTTCAGAATAGCTTTGTATGTTTGCTGTCTTCTAATGGTATCAAGGCTCTCTTTATATATTTTGCTACAGGTATTCTTCTGATCGGCGGCTATTCTTCATTTTATCGATATTCGAACGGCTTCCGTGCAAAGGTACTAACTACGTAAGAGAAGAAGATGAAAGGAAGGCAAATAGAGAAGTTAGAGCATAAAATAAGATAAAATAAGAAAACTATTTCTTTTATTCTGTACGTTTGAAACTTGGAAATAGAATATGGTAAATAATGATTTTAAAATTTACACAAACAACGCTACGATAATGAAATATACACTAAAGAGGCTGCTTCGCTGAGAAATATGATATCTTTAGTGTACGCCAAATTAACTTCTGTTCCTCGCGTTCACCAGGAAATGTACACTTCTTCAAAATTACCGAGTAGCATCCAGTTAAAATGTAGTTTTCATGTGTTATCTAGGTCCAATCGTCACTTTCTTGCGTCAATTCGCTTCTCGAAGGTGAAAAAAAAAAGCAGAATTTGAAAGGTTCTAAACCTTTTTAATCAGCTAAAAATACATAGTTATTAATATAAAAAAAAAGAGAATACGTACGCACAAAACTCCATATATAGCTACTTTGACAATGCCTATCAACATTCGCAGAGCGACAATCAATGATATTATATGTATGCAGAATGCCAATCTTCACAATCTGCCCGAAAATTATATGATGAAATACTATATGTATCATATTCTTTCTTGGCCAGAAGCATCGTTTGTTGCTACGACCACTACTTTAGACTGTGAAAACGAAGAGAAAGAGGATGAGAGCGATAAACTGGAATTGACGCTGGATGAGACTGATGATAGCAGAACGATCAAATTGGATCCAACATACTTAGCTCCGGGTGAAAAATTAGTGGGCTACGTTCTTGTGAAGATGAATGACGACCCAGATCAACAAAATGAGGCACCTAACGGTCATATCACGTCTTTAAGTGTTATGAGAACCTATAGAAGGATGGGAATTGCTGAAAACTTGATGAGGCAAGCACTATTTGCATTGAGAGAAGTACACCAAGCGGAATATGTATCCTTACACGTGAGACAATCCAACAGGGCTGCTCTGCACCTATATAGAGATACATTGGCCTTTGAAGTGTTGAGCATTGAGAAAAGCTACTACCAAGATGGTGAAGATGCGTACGCCATGAAAAAAGTTCTGAAATTAGAAGAGTTACAGATAAGTAATTACGCTCATCGCGGTTCAAAAGAAAATGAGGAAAAGCTAGAAGACGATTTAGAAAGTGACTTGCTAGAAGATATCATTAAACAAGGCGTGAACGATATAATTGTATAATCGGATCAATCTATATAAGATATACTACGTTTTCATCCAGATTTCTTTATACGTTCTGGTCTCTCTTTAGACACTACACTGAGTGCCGAAGTGTTAGTTCATTCGATTGCGCGAGCACAAATAATGAAGGACCTAAAAAGAGCATCGTGTGGAATATTCAATGGATAAGATATTCCTGACTCCATCTATATATCTTGTATGAAAAAAAAATTCTCACAACTAGGCCCCGCTATATCAGGATACTACAGAAACGCATAAAGGCAGTAACGCCTGCTCTAATCTTTCTCATAAACCACTTTATCGACCTTCACTTCTCCATCAACGTAAAGATAGATGTACAACGTACAAGTGGTTCCTTGAATATCCAAGAGACAAAAACTTGGCGAATTAGACCCATTGACATCCAAATCTGATACATTAACTTCGTCTTCTTTAAATTGGCCTTTAGAATTTACTTCGCTCTTCTCATCTGTACCTTCTTTAGTTATGTCAGCCTCGGATAGCTCCTTATCTGTTGGTTCTCCCTTGGCAGAATCATCTTCATGCTTGAATTCATTCTCGTCAGTTTTTTTCTCAACCTCTGACGTGACAGCTTCATCACTATCCTCGACATCAAATACGATTGGCCAGTCCGTGTTGAAAGCTCCGGTACAACTGCCAGGATTAACAAAAAATTTCCCTTCCAAGGTATAAGCTTCAACGTTATGGGTACCACCCCACAACAAAACGTCCACGTCTAGCTGGCGCGCAAGTGCTAACAAAGATAAGGGGTCGTTCTTGGGTACCACGGTATAACCGCTGCAACAACCGATTTTCAAAGCACCTTGTCTTATTATACTATTCATAGGAATATCTTCCAGCGGTCTAGAGTTTTCAGACGCTTTATCCTTTTTCGTGCTTGGTAAATGGCCATTGTCAAACTCTCCTCTTACGATTGTTATATTACTAGATATTTGATTAAGAAACTTCAAAAAGTCATGGGACTTGGTGCTATTTCCTAGTAAAGCTACCTGAGATATTTTATCAGGAACACTTAGCAGTTTTTTGAATTTTAGAGGTAAATCCTACATTAAGGTGAATTCATTTCAGATTTGTTAGTAGAAATGTTGGAGAGGAATGGGCCTAACGGATCTTTATAAATTTTACTTCAATTCGGAAAGAGAGAGAAAGTTAACAACAACAACATACAGTCGCCCTATCAGGAATGTGTGCATCACTCAATGCCAACAGCAACATGATTTATCGAATACTTTTTGATCTCTTCACCGTCACACCACGGAGATGATTTGTAGTGAAAGGTGAAATATCCTTGTATTTTTACGATCTTCATTTCGCTACACGGGATTGTAGTGCTGTCAATTTTTGTAAAAATTCTAAGGAACAGCAGTCCAGAGAGGCGGCCAGCTCGCTCAAATCAGGTTTCCCTTAGTTTTAAATATATACATGAAGCACTTATGAATAGCGATATAACCTGTGATATGCCTCGATGAATATTTCATCTGGCACAACATCACTTCTGTACGACTACCAGATCACATATTTACAAGATCGATTGTTTTTACGTATTAAATATATCGCTGGCCATTCATGAACTCCCTCAAGCATTCAGGGATATATATCTTACCATTGCTGGGATCATAAAAGTTTTCTACCAGCGCTAACATCACCCTTGGCACGGCCATTGCCGTCCCATTTAGTGTGTGCACGTACTCTAGCTTTCCTGTGTTATCATTCTGGTACTTTGTATTTAATCTTCTACTCTGAAAATCGGTGCAATTGGAGGCACTACTTATTTCACCAAATTTACCTCTTCCTGGCATCCAAGCTTCAATGTCATATTTCTTGAAAGCAGGATTACCAAGATCATTTGAAGGCATATTTAGTACTTTGGCCGATAGTCCTAATTCTTCAACTATTGAAATTTGAAGCTGCTTTATCTGCTCAAGAATCTCTGCACTATTTTTGGGCTTGCTCCAACAAAATAATTCTACTTTGGTAAACTCATGAACACGATAAAGACCCTTTGTATCCTTACCCCTGGCACCCGCTTCAGCTCTGTAACACCTGCTTATTCCCACTAGTTTCTTAACACCCTCAGCAGAGTTTAAATCTAGGACTTTGTTTGCGCCTAAACCTGCCATGGATATTTCTGCAGTAGCAACCAATCCTAAGTTGGTGTCTTGCAGCGTATAAATTTGCTTTTCATTATTCATGTCTCTTGGATTAAACCCGCATGCATCTATCAACTCTCTTTTCGTAATGCTTGGTGGCACACAGCTCGCAAATCCGTTTTCGTTTGCCCTTTTCAAAGCATATGACACCAAGGCTTGTTCGAGACGTGCACCGTCATTCAGTAGATAGTACCATGACATTCCTGCAATATTGGAGGCACTCTGCAAATCCAGCATTTTCTTTTTGAGCATTATATCCACGTGTGCCCGGGCTTCTGAAATCTCATATACTTTTAAGGGATTCACCCATTGCTCAATGTGCGGTGTCTTTGACGGAACCGTAGGATCCAAAAGATTTGGGAGTGATTTGCAAGTCTCTGAGATCTTACTTTTCAGCTCCAAAAGCTGGTTATCTTGATCCTGATATTGCTCTTTAAGAGCCTTCAAAGCGGCCGAGTATTCTGTAATTTTTGTTCTATCCTTTTTAATTTGTGCTTCAATCGATTTCCTTTGTATTTGAATATCTGCAATGGCTTTATTAATTTTTTTCGCATGTTGGTATCGCTCAGCCAGCCGTTGCAAACCTAGTATGATATTATCAGCTTCTATCAGCTCTCTGTTTTGAATGGAGATTTGATACTGAGGTATCATCTCTATTATTTTTTTCACATCAAACTGAGGTTTCTTCAAGAAGGATGTGCGACTCGAGATTGAAAAAAAACGCCTTACAATCATACCTTCTAGATATTGTCTTACTGGGTTTCTAATACAAAACGTTCATAAGCTTCCGGGTGTGATGTTTTTATTAATCACCATGCTTATCTTATATCGCGCTATGTCACAGTTGTGCCGCTAGTTTTGGGTACAAACAAAAATCTTTTGAAGAGGAAAACCCCATTTGCGTATACTTAGATGTAGATATATTTTATTAATGTTTAATCATTGTTTACATACATATTAAAATATACGTACGTTGATATTACTAATAATTTTTTATTTTTGGTTGACCATAATGCAATTCTCTTAAAATCTCAACTTAGAGAAGAACCATTGGTTCTTACCAGCTTGGTGTCTTTCTTCGAAAGCTTTCTTGACGACCTTCTTAGCTTCTTCACGTTGAGAAGGTTGTTCGAAAGTTTCAGTAGAAACAACGGATTTGAAAGCTTCGACATCTAAAGTGTATCTGGTTGGCAATAAATGGTTGTAGTTGACGACCTTGATGAAAGGCTTAATCTTAGTTCTCTTAGCAACCTTCTTGGCACCGTGCTTCTTGGTGACCTTTAATGGGTATCTTTCAATACCGGCAACTAAAGCGTGACCAAATGGATGGGACTTGGAACCTTCATCATGTGGTTTGACGATAACTACCTTCTTACCGGCGTAACGACCACGGACAACGACAGCTATAATAAAAAGAAAAAAGAAAATAAATAGTTAGTATTGTGAAACTTTCATGAATGTTCGCTGAATCCTCCTTCAGTTCTTCGGTACAAAAAGAAGATATCATACCTCCGATGATATTCCGATGGGCCATGACGATGACAGTAGTAGATCAGAGTTATTGCTAGCTTGCAAGCCAGTGTCTATGGTCTTAGTGATATATCGTGGATTTTTCGCCATGTAATTGGTGGTGATTTATGCTTCTTGATCCTCTTTTCTTTGCCTATCACCGCTTTCAGTATTCTTTTGATTACACTGCCTCTTTTAGTAAATATCAATCCCTTGTCATCACTCTTTAATATTCATTATTTTTCTTCCAATCGCTCCATCAATACATCCACCACTCAAATCCAAATTTTCTACCGCCATAATCTAATCTTGCCATTCTCTTTCAACTCCATTCTTACACGAAGACACAATTTCGGAATTCAACCTCAAATTGGACATCAATTTTCAATAATTAGGATTCCTGATACAATAACTGTATGGTTTTTCGTTGACTCCAAAAACTCTTTAAATGATACGTACCAACTTTACCAGCTTTCAAGAACTTAGCCATTTTTTTCTTTGGTTATGCTTTTGTTTTGACACGTTAAGAATTATCAAAAAACTCTGCAAATTAAATATATCTCTAATTTTACCTTCAAGTTTTGCCAGTATGTTTTGCATGAAAGAGTACTTCCCTATTGAAAAGAATTTCAGGAAACCTTCTTTCGGGCAAGTCCTGTAGCGACAGCGTAGGCGGAGCTCTGCTGGAAGGCTTAGGCTCCAGACGGCCTCTCCGTAATTAGGCGCTGGGCCGATCTCTCCCATCGGCCTGAAATGAAGTTTCCTTTGCAATCTTTGGCTTGCACCGTTCAAGACGCTGCCTGGGAATGGTGTTGCTCCCAACGGACGCGAATCTTCTTAAAAAAAAAAAGAGGCTGGTGAAACTGGAAAATGTTGTGGTGCATAATGTACGGATGTTATAATGTCTTTCGGAGCGGTCTTCCTTACTCCGGTGAAGAATATTTACAGAAACGTAGAATATGAGTCCGACTTCGTCCGATTCCCCTTAGCTGGGATTGTGCAGGCCAATTCATACATTCATATAACTTTCCTGCTTTCGTATGTCTATCCCCTACGTGCAGGTGCATTGCGTATGAAGGAAAAAACTCGGCATATAGAGGCGACACTATATCTAGAATCTGGCGTACATTCTAAAGAAAAGTTTATTTTGCTCAGTTTTTACTGTTTCTATAACAAGTCGACCACCAATACAAATCACTCTTCAAGAGATTTTGTGCTTCTTCAAGTCTGCTGCTGAGAATTTATAACGTTTCACTAAAAAAGCAAAAGAAAAGTGTTTCCAAATGGATGAAGATTTTCTGCACCCACCGTTTCAGACGTATCCTTCAAAGAATACTGAAGGGAAAAAACATATTGTCATTGTAGGTGGCGGTATCATTGGTTGCTGTACTGCATACTACTTGACGCAGCACCCAAGTTTCAGCCCTTCCACCCACCACATTACCATCATCGAATCAAGACGTATTGCTGGAGGGGCCTCCGGCAAGGCTGGTGGCTTGCTTGCATCTTGGGCTTTCCCGCATCAGATTGTGCCTTTGAGTTTCCAGCTTCATCAGGAGTTAAGCGATCAGTATGATGGAGAGAACAACTGGGATTATAGAAGATTAACGACTGTATCCTTAGAGGCCGATGTGCGGGAAGAGGTCATTAAAAACTACGAGAGGCTGAGCAAAAAGGCATATAATCTCAATGTCCCCCCTCCAAAGAAAAAACCGGGCTATATGTCGAATAAGTTCAATGTGGGGGACTCGAATTCGTCTTTGAGCTCCTCGGCCTCCTCCTTGAAGAACGAATCCACCGGCAACGAAGAGGAAGGGTCCGAAGTCCATGTTTCTAGCTCGGTACCTAGCTTACATTCTTTAACAAATGAACGCATGAAAAGTCACACAAACAGCGTTTCGGAACTTGATTCGGTAAGCCCTGCCGAGCAGCTCCGGGATAGCAATATTCATAATCCCTTGCCAACGGACTTGAATTGGATAAGAAGAGAACTAGTGAATGACTGGTCATCGCTAGGCGGTACTGACACTACAGCGCAACTTCATCCCTATAAATTCACCCATTTCATTTTGTCAAAGGCAATGGAAACTGGTGCCGTTGACCTGTTGCTCGGAAAAGTAGTGGGAGTAAAGTGTGACGAAATGGATTGTGTTCACTCCCTCAAGTACCTCCCCTCTGTCGTCAAGAATCGCAGGAATAGCAGGAGCCAAACAGATAGCTCAGACATCAAACTGGGCACCATCTTCAACGATGAGAACGCAAAGCCCATTGAAATCAACGACATCCAGCAAATTGTTTTGAGTATGGGACCCTGGTCCTCGAAAATTCTCAAAGATTGTCCAATCTCTGGATTGAGGGCACACTCCATCACTATCAAACCAAGCGAAAAGACGGTGTCACCTTATGCCATACTTGCCGAATTGAAAGTCAATGAGCGTGAGTTTTTCTCCCCTGAGATGTATGCAAGAAAGGATGAAGTTTATGTCTGCGGCGAAGGCGACACTTTAGTGAACATACCTGAGAGTTCAGACGACGTCGAGGTGGTTTCAGAGAAATGCGATGAGCTGTATCATTACGTGTCCAAACTATCACCAGCCTTATCAAAGGGCCATCTTCTAAGGAAACAAGCATGCTTTTTGCCAGTGTTAAACGTTCCTACAAGTTCGGGTCCCCTAATTGGTGAGACCAATGTCAAAGATCTCTATATTGCAAGTGGTCACTCTTGCTGGGGCATCAACAATGCGCCAGCTACTGGCAAATTAATGGCCGAAATCTTGCTCGATGGCGAGGCGACCTCTGCGGAAATCTCAAGTTTGGATCCAAAGCTATATTTCGACGCTACTATACTTTCTTAATGAATGCAAGAATAACAAAGTCATAAAGATGTGTGCAAATCTGTATATATAGGAGCTTATTTATTTATTATTTTTTTTATCACTCATGGGCCCGATTTAATGTGCATATATCTAACAAAAACGTACTTCCTTTTTTTTCTTTTCTCCCTTCTCTTCTCAGCGCCTGTGTTGGCCATGTGACGAGTTGAGTGAGTGTAGTGTTTGATTCAACACCAAGATGATTACTAATTGTATCAGCTTCGCTGGCGCGACCTTATATGCCTGAGCCAATAACACAGGCCGAACCCATCAATCGCAAGAAAGAAAAAAAAAAAGTAGGGATGTGCCGAAAAATTTCCGTGGTCGGAGTAGACAGAAACCCCTGATGGGAGAAATTACAACGGATATATAAGACAGTCTCATTCCTAAAACGCACATCGCTCGCTGCCTTTGACGAAATAATAAAGCCGACAAGCATATTACCCTCAATAAAAATATCGCAATGTTTGCCAAGAAAGCCGCTGCCAGTTTAGCCAAGAAGGGAGGTCTATCGTTGCTTTCCACAGCAGCAAGGAGAACCAAAGTCACTCTACCGGACTTGAAGTGGGACTTTGGCGCCTTGGAACCCTATATTTCCGGTCAAATCAACGAATTGCATTACACAAAGCACCATCAAACTTACGTGAACGGGTTCAACACCGCTGTTGACCAATTCCACGAGCTTTCAAATCTTTTGGACAGGGACCCAAGTCCAGCAAACGCAAGAAAAATGATTGCTATCCAACAGAACATCAAGTTCCACGGCGGCGGTTTCACAAACCATTGTCTGTTCTGGGAGAACCTGGCTCCAGAGTCGCAAGGCGGCGGTGAGCCTCCCACGGGCGCCTTAGCAAAGGCAATTGACGAGCAGTTTGGCAGTCTGGACGATTTGATCAAGTTGACCAACACCAAACTGGCGGGCGTGCAGGGTTCCGGGTGGGCCTTCATCGTCAAGAACCTCTCCAATGGAGGTAAGCTGGACGTTGTCCAAACCTACAACCAGGACACCGTCACCGGGCCCTTGATTCCGCTAGTTGCCATCGACGCCTGGGAACACGCCTACTACCTACAATACCAAAACAAGAAGGCCGACTACTTCAAAGCTATCTGGAACGTCGTCAACTGGAAAGAAGCCTCCAGAAGATTCGACGCTAACAAGATTTAAAAGATGGAAAAAAAAAGCCAATCCAATCCATTCGCTGCTCCGTCTTATTTAAATTTTCTTAAAATCACACACATTCTTATTTAAAAAAACCATTTTTACTACTAAAAAGACATATACATGCATCCATCATACGGGGGGGAAAGACAATACGACCCCTCTTCTTTCATCTTCTTTCATCTTCTTTCATTTTCTTGAACGTTCCTGCGTCTGTATACCACACAATCGCGAGGTTGGCTCCCCACCAAGCAGAGAACCGACGCAAATGTTTACTGCCCTTATTGTTCCGTCCGATAATTGTAAACGACTGCTTACTCAGTGAAATCTCCCAAAACGGCAACTGGCTCACACCGTGCAACGTTATGATCGCCAACTACCCCGTACGAACGAACAAACCGCAACAATGAGCGGTTGCCCGGCGCCGCCTTCGGGAATTACCGGGAACCAGTAAAGAACGAAATTTCCGGCGCGCTGCTCCTGTACGAAAACGAGGCGAGTCTTTATTCCCGACTAAGCCGTACGATCGTGGTAATGTCACACGGACTGGATGCTAAACGAGCCGGCAACAAGCAATGCGCGCGCGAGATTTGCCCGCCTGGTCCACCTTAAAGGCCGATAATCCGCGAAAAACGAGGCAAACGAAGTGCTGGCTCTAAACGAGGCGAAACGAAACTAGCGTTTCGAGGTAATCGCTTTTCCGATGACAATAGTCTCTTGCAGAACACAATGAGTGTGGTAAGTATCTTGCAGGAGACATCGATTTTATGCCTGAAGTTTTTTTTGCTTGGTATGAACACATCCTATTGTCCATCTCCACGAGTTAACGAGGTTTACGTATCTGCAATCCATTCGAAAAGCCTCTAAAAATTGCCTTCCATGTGTATGCATTATATAAGATACCGTATTTTCCCTTAGTTTTCTTGTTCGGTCTTCAATCTCTTTCAGTTGTTCTTTTTTTTCTTCTTTCTTTTTCTCTTTTCTTTATTGGTAAATAACTTATAAAAGCTGATAAGCAACAACGTGTTCAGTGTGTCCATTCTCAAAGGGAAGCAGTAAATTTTATCGTATTATCAATTAGTAGTTTCCATTTTATTTTTCGTTCATAATCGCAGGCTCGAACTGAAACAAACAAAACACAACAAAATAAAAAATGTCTGCATCCAAGTCAATCGTTGGAGAGGCATTGGAATACGTAAGCATTGGTTTAAGCTATTTTCTGGCTCTGCCATTGGCTCAAAGAATCTCTTTGATCATAATAGCTCCATTCATTTACAATATCGTATGGCAATTGCTATATTCTTTGAGGAAAGACCGTCCACCTCTAGTATTCTACTGGATCCCATGGGTCGGTAGTGCTATTCCATATGGTACAAAGCCATACGGCTTCTTCGAACAATGTCAAAAAAAATACGGTGATATTTTTTCATTCGTTCTATTAGGCAGAGTCATGACTGTGTATTTGGGTCCAAAGGGTCACGAGTTTGTCTTCAATGCCAAGTTGGCTGACGTCTCCACAGAGGCTGCTTACTCCCATTTGACTACTCCAGTTTTCGGTAAAGGTGTTATCTATGATTGTCCAAACTCCAGATTGATGGAACAGAAGAAATTTGTCAAAGGTGCTCTGTCCAAGGAGGCCTTCAAGAGTTACGTCCCATTGATTGCTGAAGAGGTCTACAAGTATTTCAGAGACTCCAAGAATTTCCGTTTGAACGAGAGATCTACAGGTACTATTGACGTCATGGTTACCCAACCAGAAATGACCATCTTCACTGCTTCAAGATCTTTGTTAGGTAAGGAAATGAGAGAAAAATTGAACACCGATTTCGCGTACCTGTACAGTGACTTGGACAAGGGTTTCACACCAATCAACTTCGTTTTCCCCAACTTACCACTGGAACACTACAGAAAGAGAGATCACGCTCAAAAAACTATCTCCGGTACTTACATGTCTCTAATCAAGGAAAGAAGAAAGAATAACGACATCCAAGACAGAGACTTGATCGACTCTTTGATGAAGAACTCTACTTACAAGGACGGTGTCAAGATGACTGATCAAGAAATTGCCAACCTGTTGATTGGTGTCTTAATGGGTGGTCAACACACTTCCGCTGCCACTTCTGCCTGGATTTTGCTACATTTGGCTGAAAGACCAGATGTTCAACAGGAATTGTACGACGAACAAATGCGTGTTTTGGACGGCGGTAAGAAAGAACTGACTTATGATTTACTCGAAGAAATGCCACTATTGAACCAAACAATCAAGGAAACTTTGAGAATGCACCATCCATTGCACTCTTTGTTCCGTAAAGTTATGAAAGATATGCACGTTCCAAACACTTCCTATGTCATTCCAGCGGGCTACCACGTTTTGGTTTCCCCAGGCTACACTCATTTAAGAGACGAATATTTCCCACAAGCCCATCAATTCAACATTCACCGTTGGAACAACGATGCTGCCTCTTCTTACTCTGTCGGTGAAGAAATTGATTACGGTTTCGGTGCCATTTCTAAGGGTGTCAGCTCTCCATACTTACCTTTCGGTGGTGGTAGACATAGATGTATCGGTGAACATTTTGCTTACTGTCAATTAGGTGTCTTGATGTCTATCTTTGTTAGAACTTTGAAATGGCATTTCCCAGAAGGTAAGAGTGTCCCTCCTCCTGATTTCGCATCTATGGTTACTCTTCCAACGGGTCCAGCCAAGGTTATCTGGGAAAAGAGAAATCCAGAACAAAAGATCTAAGTATTGTAACAAAAAAAAATGAAGATTTACATTCACATGGGTCTCACCACAGGACCCCACCCATCTCCAATAATTTATTCTATTAACCAGTAAGTTTGACACGACATTGAGGTTCTTTCTTCTGTCATAGTTAAATTTGAATGGCCATTCTGCATTATGAGCGGGTATGGTTTCACTTTTTTATTTATGAGTATTTATACCAAGAAATTATATATAGATTACATTTCTAAACAACATCAATATAAGATTTATTTATGCAACACTGGTTAAGTTCGTTCTCAGGGTGATTTTAGAAAAAAAAGGAAAAATAAAATAAATAATAGTAATAATAATAATATGTAAAAATATCCCAAACCGCCGTAAAAAATAAAAAAATGACCTTAAAATTCTATCCCGTTTGCTCTTTTGTAAATAGCTAAATAATCTTGAGTTTCTCTCAAGTGGTTTTCACCCAGTAGCTCAAAGTCCATTTGCTTCTGTAATATCTCATTGATGGAAATCATATTGCCTTTCTTCAGCTGACCAGCTGAGTCTCCCCCTGTCTTGTCTGGTTCGAACAATGATTGCTCCGAATCTAATGGATATGTTTTGTTCGTTTCTGCAGTTGTGACTGGGTCGCCTGAAAGGGGAGATAGCGCCGACGAGGCGGGGGATAACGCCGGAGAGTCCATATGTAGCGTGTATTTTGATGACTGATACTCCTGAGCTACAGGTGATGCACTCTGAGGTGACAGGACTGGAGGAGATATAATCGGCCTCTCTTTGAAATTTTGTGTGCCTGCTGATTCACGTGATCGTGTAGCTTGCAGAGATTCAGAGTCCTGTTTGTGTCCGAACCACTGAGTGTCCATTCTAATTTCGCTTCTTCCAGTCTCTGTCGGCAGGGAACTGTCATCGTGGAGCTCTTTGGCGTTGCCGTTTAGTAATCCTCTTGGTTCGAGAACACTTTCCTCTGAAGAAATAAACCTCGTCTGACCATCTGAGGTCTTTATCATTTTCATCTTAGACGTCTTCTTCTTCTCTCGTATTCTCTCTGAATAGCCTTCTGGCAACCCTTTGCAACTTCCAGCCTCAATGTGATTTTCCACCCAGCTCTCACTAGTGCTAAAGTGTTCTCCACATTGAGCACACGCTCCAGATGACTTATTTCGGTCTTGGGGCTTGACACCTTCGGGATAATTGAAATGCCTGGATTTCAAATGTGTTTTGTATGTATCCCTTCTGCTGAACCCGCCTGAAGTGTGGCAGCGCAGTTCCTGCGAAATGCTATCATCAAAAAATGGACAGTGATACGCCTTCCTTTTCGCATGCTTTTTTATGTGCCGTGTTAAATATCCCCTAATTCGGAACCTAGCATCACAGTAGTGGCAGACGTATGGTAAGGTTTCCGATGATTCATCGGCGGTGCCTTGGGGAACTTCATCAGAAAGCGGAGACTCATCAACACTTTTCTTCGATGCTGGAGTAATTACGCTGCTTATAGGGGTAATGGGAAGAAAATTGGAGGGGAAAAGGGCTTTGTACTGTTCATTGTTGATATAGGACTCATCAAGCAAGGGGGAGCTTAGTAAGTCGTTTTGTAACTTTGCTGGCTCATCGCTAGAGGAATCCTGCGAAATCGTTTTGTTCAAGTTCAACCGTGTACTTACTGTGCCATTTTCATCTATGCCAATAGAAAAAGGTGTTTGTAGGTTATCCAAATTCAAGGCGCACGGAACAACTGAAGATTTTGACGTCACACTTAGCTGGTTGTTGTTCTCTCTGGGAAATAACAGGCTGATGTCAACCGGATTGTTATCTTCTGTAGAAGTACAGTCTTTCTCCGCATGCCCTTCCGCGGTGGCTTCTAGCTTCTCGGAAGGAGTATTTTTTGGCGATTTGTCATCTTCTAAATAAGGCACAACCACATGCTGTACAGCCGCTTTAAGATAATCGTATATTCTTGTAAATACACTGTCCCGTGTTGAGGATAATGATAGGATAGGCATAACGGCAGTCTCTTTTTTTACTTCCCCAACTTTTTTGATCTTTTGCCTTTCTCTCTTCGTCAGATGATTAAACTGTATTTTTCAATTTGTTAATCATCCTCTTCTTCGCCTTCTGCCCGTATTGGAAAGTGGGTGAAAAAAATGATAAAAAATCTAAAAAAAGCCTTTGTTCGTTCAAATTGACAATTACAGTGCGGGTAATGAAGTTAAAACCTAAAATGGCATTTCAAATAGCGCATTTCCGATGACCATATAATGTTTCCGTGAGCACACGATTGAAGTCGTTGCGACTATCTAGTATAGATTACGAATTTTTTCACGGCTAAAGAGTGAAGAGTTATTCGATAAGTTGTTAGTTTCTTTAAGTTTATAGCTTTTAAACCCTTGAATATATGTTAGTTGCCAGTAATGGTGCTGTCGTCGTTACTTGACCGGTGCCGTTGTCTTATGTTTGCTGTGAGCCTAAAGAGGTGCATGTTCCAATCGAGATTTTGCCATCTCAAGTTTTGATTGCTGTTCTTGATGAGCTGCATGTAGTTGGCGTTAGCCGCCTTCGCACAGAAATCTTTAGTAATGCTGGCATGAATCATCGTGTATCTGTATCCATGCCTTCGAAGTACATACTTTATCACACTTGAAGGATCATTTTCGTATTTTCGTTGGGTACATGTCGGTTCTATCAGTAATTGGTTGATGAAACTAACCGCCAACCTTTTTTAACCTAATATCCCCATCACTAAAAAAACCAAGGTTGCGTGTCTGCGTGCGGATTGATTTGTTTATTTTAGAAGACAGTAGCAGCTACTTCTTTCTCCACATTAACTACAGTTGTTTTGTCTTCTTGTCATCTTTCCTCTCCTCCAGTTGCTGTTGTTTTGCCTTATCTTCATCAACATGCTTCTTATTAATTTGCCGCCCATGGCGCATTTTATTGAAATTCCATTTCTTTTTTTTTGAGGGTAATACGAGGTCTACAGTGTTCATGATTAATAATGTTTATACGCCAATACTTAATGAGTTTAAGGACTATTATGCCAATGTAGCACTTCTAAGATAAGTGTGAATCTTGCGTACTGTAACAATAATCAATTATCGGCTTGATTACTAGAAAACAGATTAAGATCACTATTGTTGTTGCTAAAGTATTATTATCATCAGGGTTTTGAATATCGCGTAAAGTGAAACCAATGCTAGATTCAACTGTCATCAAATTAACTGAAGCTGATGTTCAAGTACCGGTAAGATAATAGGATCAATGAATAATAACCTATGTAACAAAGATAAGAATATTCTCAATATTCTGCAGAATTGTTGATTGCTCTTAGTGAATTTCTATTTCCTCGCGAAAGCCTCCAGTATCTGCTTTATACCTGATGTTATTACCTTTATTTAGAACCGAATTCGAACAATTATCATAGGATTCGCACTCGTCTCATGTACATTTAAGCAAGCTAGCATTTGGCTTAATGTTCTTATGCTGATGTGTTTCATGTTGTGTCTGTTTTGGGTGTGTTTCTTGATGTTGGAACAATAATCGACTATCCATCAATTACTAGTACAGCTGATTGATAAATTTAATCATTTATGTAACTGGAAGATTATCATATACGGTGTTAAGAAGATGACAAAAATTATCAGACCAGTGAAATAAGATTCAGAACAGTCATTGAATTTAGTGGAAGCTGAAGTGCAAGGATTGATAATGCAATAGGCTCGATGAATAACGACGTATAAAATGAAGGAAGAAAAAAGAATGAAAAAATGTCGATTTCCTTTCGTGGATTCCTAAATCCATGAGGAGAACTTCGAGTATATTCTATATACATAATATTATCAACCTTATCAAAAATGGAATCCCAACAAATGTCACAAGATTTTACTGGCCAATGCTTGATTCGACGTTTATGGTGATTGTAATTTAGTGCTAGTGAGGTGTGGGGTGATGTGACACATAACCTGTCACGTAGCAAACGTGCTAGTCAAACGTTAAAGGCCCTAATCAATTACTGTCGTTCTCCATCTTATGTAATTTGGCTAACTATGGTCCTACATCCTTTGTCAGTCTGTGTATAAGTCGGTCTATCTCACCTGCTTGATAAGGCGGTTCATTATTTACTTCGGCACTACTCTGCCTCAACTATGTTTGACCATTAATATTTTAGGTCTTGTGGAGCTTCATGCACTTCAAATCACAATAAAGTAGCTTCTATGGCCAAGTTGGTAAGGCGCCACACTAGTAATGTGGAGATCATCGGTTCAAATCCGATTGGAAGCATTTTTTGCATCCAAATCATAAACTCGTACTTAATGATTCCCCTCCGAAGGTATCGGATTTTCTTTTTTTTTTTGGTTTTTTTCAGCTAGAGCTGAAAATGAACACCCAAGAGTAACCAACCACCTCTCTGTGGTACAAGTGTTCTCCTTATCCCCCCTCCTCTCACACAATAAGAGGTATACAAGCAAGCAGTAGGAAACTAGCACATCTCAAAATAACATGTCTTTCCTAGGATTTGGCGGTGGTCAACCTCAATTATCATCTCAGCAAAAGATTCAAGCTGCAGAGGCTGAATTGGATTTAGTTACTGATATGTTCAATAAGTTGGTCAATAACTGCTATATGAAGTGTATCAACACTTCTTACTCTGAAGGCGAATTGAATAAGAATGAATCTTCGTGCTTAGATAGGTGTGTGGCCAAATATTTTGAAACTAATGTTCAAGTTGGCGAAAATATGCAAAAAATGGGCCAATCATTTAACACAGCAGGTAAGTTTTAGAAATGTGCATTAGAGCAGTAGTAATAAGATAAGAAGAAAAGAAATCTATAAACTGCTTTATTAGACTCAAAATTATAATTAATATTATTGATTCATATCCTGTATATATAAGTAACATACTCTTTTCATTGCTTTTTCTTTCCTTTCCTCTTTGATGGCATCTATATTTCATGAAATCAAGATCATTAACTGAAATTATGGACGAAACTGTTACTGGAAAACCAAGACAAAAAACGATTAACCCTTATTCCATGCGGGCAGCGCTAACTCTGGTTTCAATTTGAAACGCCTTCGTTTTTTACTCACCGACAATCTTTTACCTCATCATGTCAAAAAACACATCAATTTCAGGTTCCTGCGCTTATTTCTGTGGGCTAGAAGGGAAAAAAAGGATTAAATGAAGAGGCAGGAAAATTTTTGTTACAAGTTGTTTTCTCAAAAGGGAAATATTAAAAAGTAATGTAAAATAAAGAGAATAATAAAAGTGTACCGATCTGGGTTGCGTTTTATATTATTTCATCTTCTTTTCTTCTCTTTCTAGCATCTTTGATCATCTTTCAGGCCAAAACTTGAAAATAATAGCTTATACCCATAATTGCCATATATACCATTCCACCAATCATCCAAGTAGCATAAGACAACATTTTCAAGCAAGGATGGGTTGTACAGTGAGCACACAAACACTGGATGACGAAAGTGATCCATTTTTACAGAATAAAAGAGCTAACGATGTTATCGAACAATCGTTGCAACTAGAGAAACAAAGGGACAAAAATGAAATTAAACTGTTACTATTGGGTGCTGGTGAATCAGGAAAATCAACGGTTCTGAAACAGTTGAGATTGTTGCATCAAGGCGGCTTTTCTCACCAAGAAAGACTACAGTACGCCCAAGTGATATGGGCAGATGCCATACAATCAATGAAAATCCTGATTATTCAGGCCAGAAAACTAGGCATCCAACTTGACTGCGATGATCCCATTAAGAACAAAGAGTTGTTTGCATGTAAGAGGATACTGCTAAAAGCTAAAGCTCTCGATTACATCAACGCCAGCGTTGCCGGTGGTTCTGAGTTTTTGAATGATTATGTTCTAAAATATTCGGAAAGGTATGAAACTAAAAGGCGTGTTCAAAGTACTGGACGAGCAAAAGCTGCCTTCGATGAAAACAAAAATATTCCCATTAAGAAAGGTGGCACTGAAAACAATGCTGATACAGTGCCACATAATGAGGAGGACGATAAAAATAGTACTAGTAGGCTCAATCTAGAGGACATTTGCAAGGATTTGAACCAAGAGGGCGATGACCGGATGTTTGTTAGGAAAACATCAAAGGAAAATCAAGTGCCAAGTAGACAAAATTTTATCCACGAAGACATTGCTGAGGCCATAAAGCAACTTTGGAATAACGATAAAGGTATTAAACAGTGTTTTGCGCGTTCCAATGAGTTTCAGTTGGAGGGGTCGGCGGCATACTATTTTGACAATATCGAAAAATTCGCTAGTCCGAATTATGTTTGCACAGATGAGGACATCTTAAAGGGCCGTATAAAGACCACGGGTATCACAGAAACAGAATTCAACATCGGTTCTTCCAAATTCAAGGTTCTTGATGCTGGTGGACAGCGTTCTGAACGCAAAAAATGGATTCACTGCTTCGAGGGAATTACTGCAGTTTTATTTGTCCTAGCGATGAGCGAATATGACCAGATGCTGTTTGAAGATGAAAGAGTCAACAGAATGCATGAATCAATAATGTTATTTGACACCTTATTGAATTCTAAGTGGTTTAAAGACACACCATTTATTTTATTTTTGAATAAGATTGATCTATTCGATGAAAAAGTAAAAAGCATGCCAATAAGGAAACACTTCCCTGATTATCAAGGCCGTGTTGGCGATGCGGAAGCGGGTATGAGATACTTCGAAAAGATATTTTTAAACTTGAACAAGACAAATAAGCCGATTTATGTAAAACGCACATGCGCCACCGACACTCAAACTATGAAATTCGTACTAAGCGCAGTCACTGATCTAATCATCCAGCAGAACCTAAAGAAAAGCGGTATAATATGAAGGAAGTGTATCGTTAAACGCTTAGATATATAAACCCCGTTTAAAAGGAATAAGTAACAATATAATAAAATACAACTATCCTCTCGTTCAAGCCCTGTAATTAAACGTCAAGTAAAAAAGGCTTTTTTGTTCAACAGTTCTTGATGTCGTTAAATCGTTCCGAGTTTTCGATTAGAAAATAAGGGTAATAAAATCGCATGAGAAAAAAAAGGTCCAGACACTCTTTTAAACAAAAAACTCTTGAAAACAGTTGCGTTTGCGTAAGAATAGAGCATTATCTCGAATTCTCCTCCGTGCTAAATAGTCGGAATATATAGAGTTTATTTTTGTATCCCATTCTCGCTTTTTCTCTATCGTTGTTAATTTCTGGACATCGTTTCATCATTTGAATGAATGCCCTAAAATATTTTTCAAATCACTTAATAACTACCAAGAAACCAAAAAAAACAATCAATGTTGAGCTGACAAAGAGTCAAGATCTAGTTAATGCTTCAAATGAAACTTCGAAAACAGGTGCCCGTCACACTGAAAATGATATTATTGGAGGAAACCACCAGCACAACCATTCCACAGACAACCTTGAGGGATCTAAGCAGAACGAGGATAATAATCAGTCTGTTTACATAAAGCCAAAAGCGCTACGTTCTATTCTGAGAAGGAAAATCGCGTCAATTTTATGGACAATACTACTTTTTCTTCCGTATTATTTGATAATTAAGCCTTTGATGTCGTTATGGTTTGTTTTTACTTTCCCATTAAGCGTCATCGAGCGTCGTGTAAAACATACTGATAAGAGACATAAGGAACCAGGTAATAGTGGGAATGTGTCGTCCACAAGTTCAGGTAATGGCAATGATTCCAATGAGAAGGCAGGCTCAAAAAATGGCAATCTAAATACAATTCCCGAAACAGTGGACGATGACTTGAATGCTAGTGATGAAATCATTTTACAAAGAGATAATGTCAAAGGCTCATTATTGAAGGCACAATCAGTCAAATCAAGATCAAGAAGTTACTCCAAATCAGATGTGTCACTCACCAATCATTCAAATACTAATACTGTGTTTGGTACAAAACGTATGGGAAGGTTCTTATTTCCGAAGAAGCTGATACCCAAATCAATATTGAATACACAAAAAAAAAAAAAATTAGTCATTGATCTTGATGAGACTTTAATTCATTCGGCTTCCCGAAGTACGACGCACAGTAATTCTTCTCAGGGTCACCTAGTGGAGGTAAAGTTTGGAATAAGCGGAATTCCTACGCTTTATTTCATTCACAAAAGACCCTACTGTGATTTTTTTTTAACAAAAGTCAGCAGATGGTACGACCTCATTATTTTTACAGCATCCATGAAAGAATATGCAGATCCTGTGATAGATTGGCTAGAAAGCTCCTTCCCAGCTAATTTCTCAAAGAGATACTACCGTTCAGATTGTGTTTTAAGAGATGGTGTTGGTTATATTAAGGATCTAAGCATCATCAAGAGTTCTGAAGAAAATGGAAAAGGTAGTTCTCCATCTTCTTTGGATGATGTTATTATTATAGATAACAGCCCAGTAAGTTACGCGATGAATGTAGATAACGCAATTCAGGTAGAAGGTTGGATAAGTGATCCGACGGATACAGACTTATTGAACTTGCTGCCTTTTTTGGAGGCTATGAGATATTCAACTGACGTCAGGAATATACTTGCATTAAAACATGGAGAAAAGGCGTTCAATATAAACTAGTCTTTCCTATCATTTCCTTCAAAAAGAAAATGCGTGAAGAATCTTCTAGCATTGTCTATTGCGGCTTGCTTTATGGAAAGAACTATTGCATTCGAGGTGGAAAAAGAAAAGAAGAGAGAAAGCATCTTCTTTTGGTCTCTACACATAAACATATTTATTATTTAGCAAACTGATCTAAGCAGTACATAATATCTAAAGAAAAAAACAGCTTCAATTAGTCAGTTGTCCTCACTGGTCCTCTGTTGTCTTCTGTTGTCTTCATTACTTTTCAAAAAGTAACATGGTAAATGTTGATCTTTTGCTTTTATCTTTTGTTGTCAGCATCTTTGATTTTCTTTTTCATATTTATGCAATAGCGAAAAAGGTAGTACAGCAAAAATTTTTTTTGGCAATTGTTAAGTGCGGTGGTAAAGTAATTATTCAATGTTGTAAACGGACAAATGGGAAATAATACGTGGAAAGTAATTGTTACTACGGCTCTTATATCAGTGTTTTCATCGCACTTAGTCAAGGCTGCGTGGAAAGAATATAAACTTTCGTGTGCGGCTAACAAGAACAAAATTGTATTGCAGCCTCGTCAATATGATGAGGACTTATACAGGGAGCAATTGGCTCGTAACTATGCTTTTCTCGGTGAAGAAGGTATGAGAAAGGTCAAGGAACAATATATAGTTATCGTCGGTGCTGGAGAATTGGGATCGTGGGTATGTACAATGTTAATCCGTTCAGGATGCCAGAAGATGATGATTATTGATCCAGAAAACATAACCATTGAATCTTTGAATACACATTGCTGCGCGACCTTATCAGATGTTGGAAAGCACAAAGTCGAATGTCTGAAGGAACATCTGTCCAAGGTTGCTCCTTGGTCCGAAATAAAAGCAAAAGCCAAGGCATGGACTAAAGAAGCTTCAGAAGAATTAATTTTTGCAGACGGTGATTCTCCAACCTTTATTGTGGATTGTCTAGATAATCTAGAATCCAAGGTAGACTTATTGGAATATGCTCATAATAATAAAATAAATGTTATCTCTTCCATGGGCATCGCCACTAAATCGGATCCGACTCGTGTGAATATAAGTGACATTTCTATGACAGAATTTGATCCTATATCTCGTTGTGTAAGAAGGAAATTGAGAAAAAGAGGTATCATCACAGGAATACCTGTTGTTTTTAGCAATGAAATGCTTGATCCACGTAGGGACGATGTACTTTCCTCCGTAGATATCGAACACCATGCTATCAATGCTAATAGAGATGAGGCTTTAAGGCATTTACCGGAATTAGGAACTATGCCCGGTATTTTTGGTTTGAGTATTGCGACATGGATTTTAACGAAAGTTTCAGGCTATCCAATGAAGAAAAATGAAGTCAAAAACAGACTGAAATTTCATGAAAGCATTTTAGAGACTTTTAAAAAGCAAATGGAACGGTTGAATGAAGATAAAGACCAATCATCATTGATTGTGTTAAAAGAAGTCGGATACATAGTTGAAGAAATGTTCAGAGGAAAATCTCCTATCAGTGGATATTCTACAAAGTTAGCTCTAACAAAATGGAAAGCTGATAAAGAGGTCTCCTTTACCAACCTTGTTCTTTTGACGAAAGACGAGCAAGAAATTCATGAAAAGAGGGTTTTGCGTGATGGTGAAAAACTAACGGCAGTTTACTCTAGTGAAGTTCTCAACGTCATTGAAAGGATTTTCAAAGAGGAACAATACTATTCTTAACGATTGAAAATTAAAATACGGATATATTGAATATAAATTTATTAATACTATTTACATTATAATGTAATGCGATATGCTTCCAATAGAACCCAAATGGACGGTTTTGCAGGAAGTATATGAATAAATATAAAATGCAATGCATAATCAAATGCCAAGATTCCATTTCATTCTTTCATAAACGAAAAAACTACATGCTACCATAGGTGTCACCTTAATGTAACCAATGCTTAGACCAACAAAAAATCCCCGTAATCCACGTTCCTTGAATATTATTTGAGCAATCTCGGAAATTGATTGAAATTTATGGTCATACATATTTTTTGGAGATAGGGCGCTAACTTGCAGTCTTCTCCTGATGATTTCAAACGGATATGCGGCTGTTTGGGAGGCCATACCTGCTAAGCCACCAGAGATCAATTCAGCCCAAGTGCGCAAAGGTTTTCTCTGCTTTTTTTGTATCCTTTCTAATTCATCATCCTCGGAAAGTTCCAATACTGAATAGGGCGCAAAGAAAGGACTCTTCAGCACATCATGAAGCAAATCGTGCGCAAAAAAAGATACACCTGCATAAGGAATCATTCCAAGTACTGTTGGAACATAACCCCTGTAAAAATTGCACCAGTGACAAAACCAGTTGGGAAGATACTCACTTTTGATTAGTGTGGTTGAAGCTGGTTCCGCATATATTTTTCTTATTATCTTCCCCAGTTTTACTCTTTTATGTTCTGTCTCGTATGCCAACCTAACCCTCACAAGGTCTAAGGGGTATGTTATGAAGACACTGCATAATCCTGCCAGCGAACCACTCACCAACCTTCTCCAATGCGATTCAAACTCTTTCGAGGGAATCAAGTTGTTCCTGATCTGTTCATAGGCAACAAATTTGACGGCAGCATATGGAAATATTCTTAAGAGAGTAGCTGAATGGCCTTGAAAAAACCCTCTTATGCCGTCATTGATCCATATATGCTTGGCTGCCTCTACTAATCCTATTAATGAGCCTGCATACTTTGTGTAATGGGGGTTAGATGTTTGAAATAGAATTTTTATTCTATCTAAGGGTGCAATCAATGTTTTCGCACATGAACCTGATATACCTCCAGCTAATCCTGATCGTAAAATGTAGTCAAATGAATTCCTATCAAACGGGGTCCTCTGTTCAGTATGCTTGTTTGTAGAGCTGTGATTGCTGCTAGATTCTGGACTATCTCGGGTCATATTTCGGAGAGTTACGTTTATTTGGGGCAGTTACCTCGAGAAAAATTGCTGGAGCTTTTTGTAAGCTAATTTATCCTTGTAGCACTAAACCTTTTGCGGTACTTAAAGTACTCAAAAACTTCCAATCGATAAAGCTTTCGAATTCTTGAATATACGCTATTTGGGACTACCTTGGAGATGACCTCTCAAGGGTTACTGATTATTTATTATAATAATTATTCAGTCTTTTCTTCGGGCGGGTTGAAAATTTCAGCTGCGGGAAGGAAAGTACTCTTCGAAGAAAAAATAATAGTGCAAGAAGCGGCGTTAGCATTGGTAGATACCGAACAGTCCTTTTACGAGTAGCAGATGGCATATGCTTGCTTAACAGATATGCATGCACGGCCCTAAACTGACTGCCAGGGAATCTTAGGATAGCCTCTTTCCCTGCAAAGTTTAAAACATATCAAAGAGGAGAGGAATAACTTAAACTCGACCCGACTTTTTCCTACATTACTGTGCGTTTCGGTAAATATTAAAAGCTGAATACGTATTTAAAAATGTCATGAAGATCAACAACTTTTTCTATTGCGTATGATCCGGTTTTTACAAAGTATAAAGATAATCGAGAATATGCAGAAATAAAAATTATCCCGATGTGTTGCTCATATATTGATACCTGCTCCCAAGTGATAGAAGAGAACAAGCATGAAAACAAATAAATAAAACCCCTAGTTTGTTACGTCTTCGAGCTTCAATTTGGCTTATCTTCTGGTGGTGTATGATCCTCTAATGTAGGTCCCAACAATGGGATCTTTTTGTATAAAGTATTTTGGAACTTAGGCCACCCTTCCGTGAAAACAAATAAACCAAGCATGCTGGCAGCGCCCCATAGCATCAAATTTGGAGCGTACGCTGTTAAATTTCTTAAAGAAAGTCTACCAAAATGGAGACCCGTTTTTGAAGAGAGATGAGATGTGTACTGTGTCATAGAAGTTAGTATATTGATTAGACGTAGCTTAGATAATATGGTAAGCTACTTACTGCCATTGGAAATAGTTTTAGATCTGTGAATCGTGTTTAGTGTTTATCAATGTGTTTGCACAACCTATTCCGAAATTCACAGAAGAGTATATGTACAAGAAATGGCAGTTAAATCCAATTTTGATATACTTCCGTCTCCTTGATGAATACCACATTGAGGCGGAGACAGCGGGCTGGGGGCGGATTTACTTTTAATTGGATCAAAATCACGTGACTTACTACAATGTCCCCTTTGTCACCACGGACATCCAAATGCACGCATATACCACTACGTATTGCCACGACATTGTACATAGACTTAGTCTCCGATAGTTCAGGACTATTCCCAAAGATTATAGACAGCTTTGGGAACTCACGAAACTCAGGGTAAAAAGCTATGCATAGGAAAATATACGTATAATTAACATTAAAAATACATCAGAAAATCGAGGTACAAATAGTCGATATAAGAGGAGTTCCTCACTTCTTTTGGATCTTATGCTTTTTATAAGCTGGAATAGAGAATTTTTCTGTGAATGCCTGTCCTGGTAAAATTGGGGCAGTTTCCAAAATACTTCTAATCTGTTCTTCATGCTTATCAATTCCCTGAGGGATGTGCTTGTAAATGTAGTAATCCAAGTCTTCACCTGGGTTTGCCCTTCTGAATAGTTTTGGATGGAATTCGACATCGTCTTCAATTCTCTTCTTGGCCAGTTCTCTTTGATGGTTTTCGATCTGAAACTTTTGTTCAGTGGCCACCTCATGGTCGCGCACGGCTAGCGCATCAGTTACCTTCTTCCAAAGCCTTCTAGATTCGTACTCTCCCTGTTCCTCCAATGGACGTACCTTTGGACCTAGAGGAGAATGCTGATGAGTGTCGAAGAGCACAGTCTTTTTTGCATTTTTTTCTCTCAAGTCTTTGATGTACATAACATCATTCCATTTACCATTAATCTGGTAATAATCCTTGCCATTACAATCCTTAACTATACCTTCAATTGCATCATAAGTACCGGAAATAAAACCCTTCGTTTTGAATTCGATATCCACTTGGTAATTAGGACCCGTAATGATCATATGGTCTCCAAGTTCGATCCTCATCTTACCAAATAAAATTCCCCTAGCATAGACGTTCGGTTGGGACAGAGTATACTTCTCTGGTTTACCGTTGGCATCTATGATATCAAGAAATTGCAGCACAGTTAAGCCCTCCATCATTGCGGCACTTGAGTTTCCCAAAAATTTCGATTTTGGCACGACAACACCATCAACTCGAATATTCGATTCTGGGATCATGTAAAAGTACGCCGATTCGGGAGGATGGTGACTCGTTTGTTCAGCAATATAAAAAGCCTGTTGCTTATTAGGTAGATCCCAATAAGCTGTGAAATGTTCTCCAAGAATTGGGTTCAAGGGTTTCTTTACCGCTCTTGGACCAATGTGCCATCCAGCCAAATACCACGCCACCACTTTGACAAATCTTTGTAGCTCGTTTTTATCGGAATGTGCTTCTAGAAGAACATCTGGGAATTGTAGTTGATTGGTGATTCTCTCCAACATTGATTTTTTTTCCAAGATAAAAGTCGGTAATGTGATTCTTGATAAATCACAACCGGGCTTTAGCTGAGAAATAATATTTAATAAAATGCTTTGCCCGGATTCATCATTCTCATCAATATCATCCGTGTCTGACCCATTCGATTTCGAGTTCGGACCATTGTATGTGGTGCCGTTGATGGAGCTATGAGAGCTGTTTGTTAAAGCGGGTATATTCATTAATTTATTAAGAGCCATTCTATATTTTCGGATAACTGTACTGAGTGGCTTAGATATAAAAATGGGAGTAAAGGCACTTTTTGTTCTTTTTATCTGAACATGTCACATCCCTTTCTTTATTGGCGATTTTTTGAAACATGCTTCATCTTTGGATATTCAGGGTTTGCGAGGGTCCTCGGAAAATGAGTATGCACGAGGAAATCAATATTTTTGACGAAATACTACCCATTACTCCCCACGCTCATCGAGTAACCATGCATGCGCTAATAAAGCGCCTCAAGTGAACAATTTCACAACAGAATATTGTTGATAATTAGTAGTATTAATTAAGAATAAAAGCAGAGCTCATTCTTATACTATATAAGAGAGGTATATAAAACACACGCCCATTGGACATGTTAAGTATGTTCAACATAAAAATAAACTAGGGAATTTACTATAAGTTCAATGTAACGACTCATATCATTTATATATAAATTCCAAGTTGATGTTCAATTAATGCATCTTTGTTTTCAGTTAAGCCCACTCTTCGAACAGCTCGTTTAGCATTCCTTCATTCTACTAAAGATACGATGTCTGTGTAACATATACGAAGTACACTTTAGAATAAAATTTGAATACTTCAGATAGTAATGACGACTAGTCATGTGAATAATGATGAACCTATTTGTTCCATTTCGTATGCATTGGTCCTGCGCTTTAGGTAATTGATTGTGTCACATGATAAATTAAATTTAAATATAAAAAATATCTTAATATTCTAAATAAAATTCTAATATTGAAACCATTTATTTTTAATATTACTAATGGGTTTGATTTCCGAACGTTTAATGTATGTCTATCTCTAATATGTAGTTTTCAAAAAAGGTAGCGAGAAATTGTTTTTTTAAGTAGGCCCAAAGGAGGGTAAATAAATTGAGAATTTCATGCCGTCTCCAGTTTAATAGCACATCGAAGCTTCAGGCAAAACACAATAGCAAAGAGGGAAGAAGAACCGATTCCAACTGCTGACTCAAATGAATACTACTCAGCATACGGCTAAGCACACCAATTTAAATACGTTATGATGACTGAACGTGTAGCAATGAATTAATCACCAAAAAAACGTGAGAAAGAGCGTGGCTGCTTAAAAATGATGAGATATGTTGTTTATATAAAATGGTTAAAATTAATATTTATTAATATGCATTGACAGGACGCAGAGATTGCTTTCAGTACTTACCTATGGAATTTAGAATTGCTATTCTTCTTTTTAAGCCTTAGCCAAAGCTTTCTTGACGGTGTATCTCTTTTGCTTTCTCAAAACCATGACTTGGAATCTTTCAAAGTCAGTCAAAGCAATACGTCTTTCACGTTGAGCGATCTTTTTAGCCCAAGATGAAGTAGCCCACTTTTCGCAGACACCAGCAGCAGCCCACTTCTTAGAAACAGTAGCAGTTCTAGCACCTCTTGGCAAAGTGAAAGTCAATGGAGTTAAGACAACTTGACCCAAGTTGATGGCTTGACGTGGGACACCAGCTTTTGGACCGTCAATCAAAACCTATAATAATTCAAAGTAAATAATTCAAAAAATTACTCATAAAAGCTGTTAGTAAAACGAAATTCTATGGAACTATGGGAACATTTTTCAACACTTGAGGGGACAGGATCGAACTATTCTAAAATTATCTGCTCAAACATTGGATGAAGACTCCTTATAAACGAGCTCAACTTCTAACAAAATATTTAAATATTTTGCCATAGCTTTGTTGAAAAACGTAAATATAGAGAAGTCTTGATCTCTCCATCCCAATATTTATCTTCACTCTAAATTGTCATTTATAGGTACTTTAACTTTGCGGTAGGGGATCTGATAATTATTACGTCTCTTTGAACTTAAAGTAAGTTCAATCTCATTCTAGTTTCCTCCTCGATTCAGTTGTGGGATTCTAGGTTTAACATACCTTCTTTTGGTCAATAATTTCAACGATAGCAGCCAATTTGCCGGCGGATTGACCGTTCTTGATCAAAACGACACGGCCAACTTCGACTAATCTCCAGTTAGAAGCTTTAACGATGGAATCAGTGGACATTTTTGGATGATTTGCGTTTTTCCTTTTTAAAGGTTGTTAAAAAGGCTCCTTATTATAATGAAAGTCTGGAACCTCTTTTCATTACACTAATGGTTTAGCAATTAGAATACCCTTTACCGGAGACTACAAGAGGTGAAATTTCGAAGAATGTTCGGCAAAAGTTCAGGAAAAAAAAGGTCGTAAAAAAAATAGTTTTATTGTGGTGTAAAAAAACATAAAATGTGTGGGCGCAAGGGTGTCCTAAAGGACACCAGCATATGGTCTGAAAACTGAGTAAATTGCCGAACATTGAGAATATGTAGCGCACTATACAGTGTGGGGGACTATTGCTCATAATCAGGTGGCGGTTGGCTCACAACTGAGTATCCCATATCATAACCGTACTGGGTATTTGTCCTACCGTTTGGAGAGTTTTGAATCGGTTGGTTAGAAGGGTAGGATGCATACTGATGGTTGTGGTAACCTTGCTTCTGAGGTGGCATTGCCGGGGCGACATCATTATTAGGAATTCCTGTGTAAAAGGCTGGTACTGCAGCTTGAGGCGAGATGTGAGCGTTTGCTGCGCGATCCATTAGCTGATTATATGTATGTTCCGCATTTGCTAACACCTGACGCAAGGATAGCATATCCTCTTTCTCTTTCGCGTATTTACCCAGTATTCTTGTAACTTGTGGTCTTAAAGGCGTCACAGAGCCATACATATCTCCAATATGAGGGTCTTGCAATACTTCGTTAGAGTCTCCCGTTTTAGATGCAGCATTTAGGGAGGAATGGAGTTGATCTACAGCGGTTTTTTGAGAGAGGATCACTGCTTCTTTATTTTTCTCGTTTTCAGTTTCCTCTTTCGACGGCTCAGCGATTGGCGTCACATAATTCAATGGAAATATACCCATCTTTCCTCGAAGTGCTCCCTTCCACCAATCTCTATATACTTGCTCCAGCACTATGATGACGTCGTCCTTTCGAAAAGATAACTCGTCAGGTTCGTTTGTAGATAAGTCATATAGCGCTCGAACTCTTCTTACAATAGTTTGTACCGGTGTCGTGTGCATAGGAGCTTGATTTAGCTGCTGTTGCTGCTGCTGTTGCTGTTGCTGGGAAAGAGCCCCAGCACTTTCCTTTTCCTGTTCTTGTAGTTTTTTTTGCTTTTCATATTCAAACAGGGACATTTTAAGTGCCTTTTGTAATTCTTCGTCGTCTGAATTGTCAGTTGTCGTAGTCATGTTATGTTTCTCTGGAACATTGGGTTGTTTTACCAAGTATGGTGCCTTTCTTTTGATTTTGTCATACAGATCTCCCATGGAGCGCAATGATGAGTCATCTTTGAACGAGTCCGCCAGTTGCTTGACGGTATCAGCCACCGCTTTCTTTAGTGTGATATGCACGGAATGACTATCGATGAGCGCATATAGCAATGACGTAAAATGCTTTGAACTAATATCCTGTCTTAAACGGGAACCACAGTTTTCTGCGAGTGATACCATCAAAGAGAGTGTCCTTAAGATTACGTTAGCGTCCTGTTGCTCTAACCTCTTCTCTATGAGATCCATGACCTCCTGCCCATTATCTTCGGGATCCTCCTTTACCAAATCGCACACGTCTAAAATGTACTGCCAGTTATCGGTTCTCAACTTGGGATCTGTCGCCCTCAATACAGCATTTCTTATCTCCATCGTGGATGATACCATCTTCGCCAAAGAACTTGTTTAAATGGAAACTTCTACACTGTCTTTGATGAAACCCCTATGGTTAGTTGTCAGAGATCTTTTGCTCTTCCTTTATGTAACGTAAATTTCCTTCAAAAGTCACTACAAACGATGTATAATTGACATACAATTCAATAATGTACATAATTGCGTTTAAAAGGTTTAGAAAATCCAGGAAAACAATATAAACTACATCTCTTAAATTAATCTTAGCTCCTGGTAATATGCTGCGCCTTTTAATACCATTAACGTTGATATATTCCCGATATACCGAGCTGTTTTCATTTACAACTACATATTAAAAGTTTGTCTGGAGAACATGCCTGCATCCGGAGCGAAACGGTAACAGCACACTAAAGACTAGCAGATATTCACGTTTATAGCCGCATTTGGAGATTTGGATCCTATGTAATTAGCTGCTATACCTTTTTACCATTCAGAAACTTTCTGACCGAGCACAGTTCAAGCAGGGGTAGAAAAAGCGATGAAAAACTTCTATTTTTCAGGGAACCTGCAAATTGCAACATCGACATTTAATGCGCTATCACTTGAGAAAGCAAGGAAAGCCCGGCTCCGCATACAGTCAGTTAAAGTTTCTCACCAGGAAAGAGTGAATAAGACTATTTCCATTGACCTGTTTGATTGAGGTTTACGGCGCAAGATATTTAAGACATTTGTTAAAGTGAACTCCGGAAAAGAGACATATTAAAAAAGCTAGCAATATGGCATCTGCTACAGACAAGTCTGTCGATAGATTAGTGGTTAATGCAAGAACGAGAAGACGGAACTCCTCTGTGGGAAAAATTGACTTAGGTGATACAGTGCCCGGGTTCGCGGCCATGCCTGAAAGTGCAGCATCCAAGAATGAGGCCAAAAAGAGGATGCAGGCGTTAACTGGCGATTCCAAGAAAGATAGTGACCTACTATGGAAGGTTTGGTTTTCATATAGGGAAATCAACTATCGTCATAGTTGGTTAACACCATTATTCATACTTGTGTCAGTGTATAGTGCATATTTCTCATCTGGGAATAGAACGGAATCCAATCCTCTGCATATGTTCGTAGCTATATCGTATCAGGTCGAAGGTACTGACTCATATGGGAAAGGCATTAAAGATTTAAGTTTCGTGTTTTTCTACATGATCTTCTTCACATTTCTACGTGAATTTCTGATGGACGTTGTAATCCGACCATTCATAATCTACTTAAATGTTACCTCTGAACATCGCCAAAAGCGTATGTTAGAACAAATGTACGCCATATTCTATTGTGGCATGTCAGGTCCATTCGGCCTTTATATTATGTACCATAGTGATTTATGGCTGTTCAAGACCAAACCCATGTACAGGACGTTCCCTGATATAACCAATCCATTCTTGTTCAAGATATTCTACTTAGGCCAAGCAGCATTTTGGGCACAACAAGCTTGTGTTCTTGTTTTGCAATTGGAGAAACCAAGAAAGGATTATAAGGAGCTGGTTTTCCATCATATTGTGACATTGCTACTGATTTGGTCATCATATGTCTTCCATTTTACAAAAATGGGGCTAGCGATTTATATTACCATGGATATGTCTGATTTTTTTCTTTCCTTATCCAAGACTTTGAACTACCTCAATTCTGTACTTACACCTTTTGTTTTCGGCTTGTTCGTGTTTTTTTGGATTTATCTACGTCATATTGTGAATATTAGAATATTGTGGTCTGTCTTGACGGAGTTTCGCCATGAAGGAAACTACGTGCTGAACTTTGCCACACAACAATACAAATGTTGGATCTCTTTACCAATTGTATTTGTGCTAATTGCAGCTCTACAATTAGTGAATTTGTATTGGTTGTTTCTTATTCTTAGAATCTTGTATAGATTGGTATGGCAAGGTATTCAAAAAGATGAAAGAAGTGAAAGTGATTACGGTGAAAGCGCTGAAGAGGAAGAATCTAAGGAAAAACGGGAATAAAACTTCTCAACGGAGAGCACTTTGTGCCATTGCTTCTCATTTTCTATCTCTATGCTAAAAGCTTAGGTAAATCAACATACTACATATATTATTGCGTATAAGAGGGATTGATTGACTCAAATAAAGAAAAAAATAATATCTATGAAAAACAAAAAAAAAACACATTGTCAAGTTTCTTCAAGGCCATTTTATATATATAAGTTTAAGGATATATGGATATATGTACAGGTTTACGACGTGAGTCGAAAGAAGAGAATGGACTTATGTCATGTCATTTTTGGCCAAACGATTTTGCAAGCCTCTTTGGCCAGCCCTCGCCAAAGTTCCTAATAAAAGATTGACGGATCTCAACGAGTCATCATTACCTGGGATGGGGTAGGTGACCAAGGAAGGCTCGGAGTCTGTATCGATTATTGCAATGGTCGGAACTCGTGATTTGATGGCCTCTAGCAAAGCGTTTCTGTTTTCTGTAGGATTCAACACCACTAGTAAATCTGGCTTGAGCTGCTTCGAAGTTTCATTTGGTGATAGCGATCTTTGCGTGGGAGTACCATGAAAATCTATTTCCTGCTTCTCCCAGATACCCGAAATTTCCGTAGAGTTCGTCAAAGTACCCGGGATCCACCTTGTAGAGACATAATAACCATATGTCTTTTTTGCAGCTTCCTCGAGTCCTCTTTTTTGACCTTGTCTTGTACCCAAAAACAGGATAATGCCGCCGGATTCCGAGACGCCCTCTACGATCTTGGCGGCTCTTTTCAAATGAGACAAAGTTTGGTTCAGATCTATTATATGGATACCTTTATATTCGCCGTATATGTAGGATTGCGTGGACGATCTCCAAAGCGAGGTCGATTGTCCCAGGTGAACACCAGCAGATAATAAGTTTTCAACAGTGATGTTTTCAGGGAGAGGTGGGTAGAAAATGTCCCTATGGGGGTAGTAGACCTTGGAAATAGTGGCACCTAATTTGGCCGTATGCATGGAATGTCCTAGTTGACGCAAGAAGAGTTCTTGGGAAGTATATGGTTTGTCATTGGCAGAAGGTATAAGATTGGGGTAAGGCTTAGTTGGGGCGGCCGCTGCTGCCATTGTTGACGAAGAATGTCCACCGAATGTGCTGCTGTCAAACAGCTTGTTAAATTGAGCATAATTTTTGAAGAAATCGTTCAATTCAGAGTCTAAGTGACTTTCTTTGGCGGACAGCTTGCCTTCCCCTAATGACTTCTTCAGTTCAGGTAATATTTCATCTTCAGGTATTTGAGATAAAGATTTCAACTCTGATCTGATTCCGTCGTACAGAAGCTTCTGCTGCAACAGCAACACTTCATCATTGTCTGTAGGCTTGTTGACCGCACTGGATGATGACGACTGAAATCTCTTAGATAGACAAGGGCTCCTCAATGAGGAAAAACGCCTGAAACTTCTCGCACAAACGTGTCTCTGCATGAGGGAAGAATAGCTTCGCACTTTTTTTCCTGATATTCCCGTAGTACTGCCGCTGCTATCAGGATCTCAAGGGTATGTACACTCAGAAGGTCTGATGATTCTTCACTCTCAAGAGAGGGTACGGATTCACGACATACAAATTTCAGCCTTCGGGTTCACCTCCCGCACTCGTTTTTTTCGCTATCTTTTTTTCGATCCGGCATTCTTCTTTCGCCGAAAACCAAAGCACTCGAGATATACTGTACGTGTATATACATGAATGGTATATATTGTATCGTATCGTGCATAGATGCAAGTGCAAGAGCAGCGGAGGCAAGAAACGAGATGCAGTTTGAAGAGCGATTACAGCAATTAGTAGCTAGTGACTGGGGCCTGGAACAGCCGGGCGCGGGCGTGCTGGTGATAGTCTTGGGGGATGCCGCCAGAAAATACGTGGAGTCCGGGAAGCTGCTCCACCACGTGACTGCGAACACGGTCGCAAGTCACGTGGCAAGCCGCGAGCGGGTAGCCGTCGTGTTTTTGGGCCGGGTAAAGTATTTGTATATGTATCTCACCCGGATGCAAGCGCAGGCACGTGCTCCAAAATACTCGAAAGTACTCGTATACGGGCTGTGGGATCTCACTGCGACACAAGACGGCCCACAACAGGTGCGACTACTCAACCTAGTGCTACTTCAGTGCCTCAGCTTGCCTTCGCAGGTCGAATTCTATCCAGAACCGCCCGCCACAAGCGTTGCTGCTCGACTGCTTCGGTACTGGGAACACGTTATTGGGCAGCGGTGACGTGTCACGTGCGGTATCGCTAGGTACGGAAAAGAAAAAAGAATGGTGACTTTTTTTTATTGAAAAATTTTCGCCTCGTGGCCCCGAACCTCGGTCAAGAGAGGGAATTTGAACGTCTACCGCTTTTGGCAGCTGAAAAATTTAGAAGTCACCTGGCCAGAGAGGAAGAATACGAAACCAAAAAGAGGCATCCGGAATTTCGCATTAGCAACGCATACAATACAATACAATACAATACAATACAATACATACACACACATTTATTTACCTACTTCCTCACGGACACACGGACGTACATACATACATACATACAATCAAGGGCGAGGTACCAAACAACTCATACTTATTCTCTTCACTGCCTCCATTCATCCTATACACCTCCAAAACCCTCGATTAACTCGATTCATAAAAAGAAATGAGCAATGATCCATCTTCTATAGCGGCATTACCAGACAAGGACGGTCTTGGTGATGGATTACGATTGCCCAGGACTACGGGCACTTTGAATGTCAATGCATTGCAGGACGACGCTAATGCTCCACATGGGGCCAATGAGTATAAATCAATGGATCCTGCTAAGAACTCTGGTACTAGCAACGATGATGACAATAACGTTGTTTCACTGGATGATCCTATCCAATTTACCCGCGTATCTTCCTCTTCAGTCATCAGTGGAATGTCTTCATCGGTGAGTCCCCATTCTGATAACGATGAGGCCAAATCTCTGGAACAAGTAACCCCCAATATAAATACCAAGAATATGACTTCAAATCTTTCTGCCGACAACACTTTCTCGACAATAAACGCGTCCGAGTCGGATCACCAGTTTAATGACACTTTAATATCGAAATTATCATTAACAGATTCCACGGAAACTATAGACAATAACACCACTACAATGCATCAACAACAGCCGGTTGCATCGTCCACTGCGAACTCGAATAAAAGCTCCACTGACATACGAAGGGCTACACCAGTGTCGACTCCCACTATTTCTAAACCATCAATGACGGCCACTCCAAGGCAAATCAGTTCAGCTTCTTATTCGCTTATTAACCCTAAGAATACGCAACATAAACCGATGATCAAGTCCTCCAAGCCTGAATCGAAAAATAAACCGATTTCTGCGAAGAAAAGCTTTCCGCCAAAAAATCCTTTGAAAAATTCCTCTCCACCTAAGAAGCAAACTGAAAAACCGTTCTTTTCCTCCTCTACAAAGAAAAGGAAAAGCGGTTCAAGTAGTGGTACTCTAAGAATGAAAGAGGTCTTTACGTCCTTTGTACAAAACATCAAGAGGAATTCTCAGGATGATAAGAGAGCCTCTTCATCATCCAATAATTCTTCCTCATCGTCTACAACCACCGCTCTGAGAATATCTACTCCATACAATGCCAAACACATACATCACGTAGGTGTGGACTCCAAGACTGGCGAATATATAGGGTTACCGGAAGAGTGGGAAAAACTGCTGACTTCTAGTGGTATTTCCAAAAGAGAGCAACAGCAAAACATGCAAGCTGTCATGGATATTGTTAAATTCTACCAGGATGTCACGGAAACAAACGGCGAAGATAAAATGTTCAAAACTTTCAACACGACTACAGGATTGCCGGGAACACCACCCTCCAACTCGTTCAATAAATATCCTCCGTCGACAAGTGATTCGCACAATTTTGGTTCCAGAACTGGCACACCAATGTCTAATCACATCATGTCCCCAAGCCTGAACACAGAGTCTAGCTCAGCAAACGCGAAATTCATACCAAGTAGGCCGGCCCCCAAGCCGCCATCTTCTGCTTCCGTTTCAGCCCCAGTAATAAAGTCGCCCATCGTCAATCCACCTTCCTCTAACGCCTCTCCATCAAGGCAAAACCGTATGCCCACAACTCCTAATAGAACCAGTGCAAACATGTCCTCAATATCGAGAAATGCTACTCTGAAAAAGGAGGAACAGCCGCTGCCGCCAATACCACCAACCAAATCCATAACCTCTCCAATCATTTCCACACCAGCCCCGCCACGTTCAACTCCGCAGTCGCCAATAGCCTCGCCACAGGAAGCGGGGGCATCACCTTCTGCCAAACCGGTTCAAGCAAGAAGCTTGTCCAAGGAGTTAAATGAGAAAAAGAGAGAGGAAAGAGAAAGACGTAAGAAGCAATTATACGCCAAGTTGAACGAAATATGCTCTGACGGTGACCCAAGCTTGAAATACGCCAATTTAGTGAAAATTGGCCAAGGTGCCTCGGGTGGTGTTTATACTGCTTACGAAATAGGTACAAACGTCTCAGTGGCCATCAAACAAATGAATCTTGAAAAACAACCAAAGAAGGAGTTAATCATCAACGAAATACTGGTCATGAAAGGCAGCAAACATCCCAACATTGTTAACTTCATCGATTCTTACGTTTTGAAAGGCGATCTTTGGGTCATTATGGAATACATGGAAGGTGGTTCCCTGACTGACGTGGTCACCCATTGTATTTTGACGGAAGGCCAAATCGGTGCCGTGTGTAGAGAAACTTTGAGTGGGTTGAAATTTTTACATTCTAAAGGTGTTCTACATAGGGATATCAAGTCTGATAATATATTGCTATCCATGGAAGGTGATATTAAGTTGACCGATTTTGGGTTTTGTGCTCAAATCAATGAGTTGAACTTGAAAAGAACCACCATGGTGGGAACACCTTATTGGATGGCACCTGAAGTGGTCTCTCGGAAAGAATACGGCCCCAAAGTTGATATTTGGTCTCTAGGTATTATGATCATAGAGATGATTGAAGGCGAACCCCCATATTTAAACGAGACTCCCCTTAGAGCATTGTATTTGATTGCTACAAATGGTACGCCCAAGTTAAAGGAACCTGAGAATCTATCGTCAAGCCTAAAAAAATTCCTTGATTGGTGCCTATGTGTGGAACCCGAAGAAAGAGCAAGTGCCACAGAGTTACTGCATGATGAATACATCACTGAAATAGCTGAAGCCAATTCTTCACTAGCACCGCTAGTCAAGCTGGCAAGATTGAAAAAATTAGCAGAAAACATGGATGCTGATGAAGACAATGACGACGACGATGACAACAACGAGCATAAAAGTGCCACAAATAATTGTGGTGAAAATAAGAACAGCAAAGAAACTGTAAATGAAAACGTAAATGCAAATGTAACTGAAAATGACAAACAAAAGTAACGAAACAGATAGGATAAACCTTATTATCGAGCAAGTATATACACGTTTGTGGCTAGCATACAAGAATCTTATTATATATCCTATCGTGTATATTTTGGACATTTTATAACGCATCTTCACTCCAATTCGGTAGCATTAAACCATTTGACACAATAATCGTAAAACAAGCATCACATTACCATGCCAACCGAATTTTTTTTCTCAACCAACTGCACCAGGCCGCAGTCCGGCGAATGTACGCGGCATCTTCCAATGCGGGAGAAGGCAACAAAATAGAAGAGAACACTACCGGTAGAATCGTCATCATTTCTCTCTTGGCGAGTATACTGGCGAGAGAACCGGTTGATAAACTTCCTATCAAGGCCTATCAAGACCAGCTATACTGTGAACATCACCTTATACTTTATTACCGTATAATGGTCCATGTTTGGATCCCAACTTGCTTTGTCTTTTCAATTGCCCGCATACCCTACCCCCTCGCGTGTGGCGTCGTCTCCCTCCCGGTCGCGGCAATATCTCAATTAGGAAAAAGCCGGTAAACTAATCATATTTGACCAAACTTTATTATTCTGCGAATAAGAAGACGAAGAACAGAAGCAAGGTAATAATCCAAAAGTAGAAGAGTTCTCTATTTAGTTGGTAACAATACCACATTCACTTCTTGGTTGACGCGTATGTATGGAACGCGTATTTGTAACTTTGTTTGAACTCATCGCTTAAACAATCCTTTAGTAAATCAAATTATATATTTGATAGGAATTAGTGAAAAGAAAAGCTTCAACAATAATAATAAGAAGGCAATATCAAAAGCGCTAGTGGAAAATAATATGGTCGACGATTCAAGTTATCTTACGCCACATGAAACTGCACTAGCTGTGGTAGCCACCGCTATGAAAAAAGCGAGACTGCAACTAGACACATTGGCAGTAAATTCCATTCTTGGTGGCATTCTATTCAGTAGTGGCTCATTCTTACTGGTGGCAGTGCATTCCGATGACCCTGATATGGTCGCACGAAATCCAGGTATGGTGAATCTCATAACTGGTGTGACCTTTGCTATAGGTTTATTCTATGTGGTCATAATGGGTGCTGATCTTTTTAATTCTAATATTCTATTTTTCTCTGTTGGGGTAATGAGAAGAGCAGTGACCATTTATGATCTAATTATCTCGTGGTTTGTTAGTTGGTTGGGTAATATCGCTGGCTCGCTTTTCGTTTCATACCTTTTCGGTCATCTTACAGGTATTGGTTCTCAGGAGCTTTGGTTGAAAGGCTCGAAACAAATCATTGAACAAAAGGCCTCATATTCATTCATACAAACTTTTCTGAAGGGAATAGCAGGAAATTTTTTCGTATGTTTGGCCATCTACCTTCAATTAATGGCAAAACCTATCCATGTGAAATTCATCGTAATGTCACTCCCCATCATTACTTTTGTAAGCATCGGGTTTACGCATGTGGTTGCTGATATGTCCGCATCATTCATTGCCATGCTCAACGGTGCTAATGTTTCCGTGGGTAAATACATTTGGAAACTATTGATTCCTGCTTCTTTGGGCAACATGGTCGGAGGAGTCTTTTTCAGTGCAGTTGTTCCTTTTTATTTACATTTGGTGGTTGTGGAACGTGATAGAAAGAGATTGTCTCTACCAGAATACGAGGCAAGGGATGAACAACCAGAACTGAATATGGATTCCAGAGTCGTCAGAATACCAAAACGTGAGCTTGAGGAAGATGCAGAAGATGATACTGATGACGACGATACAACCGAAACGGGTGGTAATCTTGAAGACCTGACAGAAAAGGATTCCGCAGATATATATAATACGACGCATGATAGTTCGAGTTATTTGACCGGAAGAAGTCTAAACTCGCTACTATCTGTACATTCATCGGTAATAACTTCTGAGAATGCTACCATAGAATCAGATTTGGGAGAACCCGTTCCATTCATACCTAATGCAAACTCTACAACAAGATCCTCACACTCAAAATTTCCCTTCAACCACTCAACTAAATCAACTTACAAGCATCGCGGTATGAGATCACCGCCTGGTGTGTTCCCTGTAAGGGGGATGGGCGAACCATTAGAAAGAGAAAAAACTATTGAAGATGCAACTTACGACCCAAAGGAAAATGAACTTTTCTTAAATAGAGCCGAAACGCATAACTCTACATTTGTGAGAAGTAAGAATAAGGACGACAAAAGCGTGCTAAGGTTAGTGAAAACCGAAGAAGATCGCGAGCAAAAGGAGTACGAAAAAAATGGTGGTTACAATATCCTAGAAAGTAAACCAGGTACCAAGCTGGAAAAAATTATCACCCATCTTGCTGAAAGTATACCTTCCAGGGAAGTAACACCGCCAGGGTTGCCTAGAACGACACAAGATACCTTCCCTCATAACGCTCCAACCTCGTCTCCCACATATACTGACGACGTCCACTCTCCACGTAGAGCCAATAGTGCCACATTGGGTGGGTTACTTGGGGTGGTATCGACAGAATTTCATCCAAGCAAGAACGCAGAAAGTCGAGAAGATTTACTCAGAAAAATGGCTGCTGTTGGTATAAATCGTAAAGCCAGAATAACAGCAAACAACGTTGCAGGAATTGTTAACCTGGATATGGAGGATTTGACTAGTTCTCCAAGGCGGCAAAACTTTACTGCCTCTAAACATTCTCATAATCGTCACACAACCTCCGAATTATAATCAGGATGGTCGATGATGCTTATGATATCAGCGAGAACAAAAAGAATACGTTAGGTGTAATTTAAAGCACATATTAGGCCTGACTTACGTAACTACATTTTAATGTATCTAGATTAAAATTTACAAATTTCTATAGTAGCTTTCTGCATCGTAAACCTAACTAATTATTGTTTTTGAATAATTTTTAACACTCCCAGGTGGTGCCATTAATTTATGCCTTCCTGATATTTGTTCAAATAGTTTGAAGAGAGAAGTCGAAAAAACGTGTTGTTTTCTTTGCCGTGCCGTAGCGAAGCTTCAAGAATCTTTTCTTAAGGGAACATTATCTCAATTGCTGCTCTAAACTACTCCACTAGTGTTGAAACAATAATCAACTCTGTTGTACTGGTAATTGGTCGATAGTTGGTTGCGATTCCAACAATTTGAGTTATTGATCCCGATACATTTTCAATCCTTGTGGTTTAGCTTCAATTGACTTTGATATGGCCGAGCTGTTCCTCAATCTGTTTACCGTCTGGATCTTGAACGAGAATAGGTGTTGCATTCATCACCTAAAGAATAAATATGGGTCAATTAAGGATAACCGTGAACATCAATGAAAGTTGGTTTCGTGGTCTAGTCGGTTATGGCATCTGCTTAACACGCAGAACGTCCCCAGTTCGATCCTGGGCGAAATCATGTTTTTTTACCATTTTTTTCTTCCAAAAAAGCATGTGCTAGATTTCAGCAAAAGTTGATGTCAGGAAGTATAGCTGCAAATAATATTCAAGGTCATTTATGCAGTTTAGGCTGAGCCGTACTGATAAAGACCGTTCTTTTCTTCTTTGACATTGCGCTGTCGAGAATAATAGGTGCTTATAACACACACTGTGTTTGTAAGCGAAGAATACGATCAAGATAATGAATTTGTCATCTCCTGACGTGAATAAAAAGACGAATGGGCTCATAAAATGCGTAAACTCTCAACGGCAGGAGCAGGACATTTATAATGAAATTTCGATATTTCAAAACGATAATGAATGTATGGAACAACAGCGAAATCAACCAAATGACGACACTCTTCCCTTCCCGATTTTAGATGATGACTGTCCTGCTATAGACCTTACTGAAGCCAGTAGCGATATGATATTTCAGGGTGAGACATCCTTTCTCAAGACTGATGCCTTTCAGAACGTTCAATTAACGCCTAATTCCGGTGACTGCTCTTCTAATGTGGATGTGAATAACAATGATGATAACAACGACGATAGTAATGTCAATGATTCTTTTGAGAAAATGAACAACCCTTCAAGTTCAGTAGCCCTTTCACTTTTTGATGAGGAAAATATTCCAGGTGACTTTAAAGCAAAGAAAAAGGCTCAGAACAGAGCTGCTCAAAGGGCGTTTAGAGAAAGAAAAGAGGCCAGGCTAAGAGAGTTACAAGATAAGCTAATGAAAAGTGAGAAAAATCGTCAAAGCCTGTTGAAAGAAATAAAAGAACTAAGAAAAGTTAATACTGAAATTAACGCAGAAAACAGGCTGCTGTTACGGAGCGGTAATGAAAAGTGCTCAAATGATTTAACGAATGATACCGATCACAAATATTCCTTCCCAACGAAAGATGAATTCTTCACTTCGATGGTCCTGGAAGGTAAGCTGAAGAATAAAAACATACACTCTTCGAATGAGAACGAGGTCACACCGAAACGAAATGCCCAGTATACGGAAGAAGCAGGAAGACAAGTACTAACAATCCCCGCTACTTGGGAGTATCTTCACAAGCTATCGGAAGATAGGGACTTTGATGTGACCTACGTTATGAACAAGCTGCAAGGACAAGAATGTTGTCATACCCATGGACCTGCCTATAAAAGAACTTTGATTGATTTACTGGTTAAAGAGGCTACTTTGAACGAGTGAGTATACTTCAACAAGGCTGCCTCATAAACAGTAACTAGAAACTACGCAAGCAGCTCATTAGGCAAAACAGCTTACAAATTTTCTTTGGTTTTTTGGCTTCTAGTTCAAATACATATCTCCATAGGAATAAACACTACTGGAAACGTATTTTATTCACTCTGTTAGAAATCTTACATAAATGCATTGCTTGTGATTCTTGGATATTTTTAGGGGACGACCCACGGTGAAATGAAAAAAAATGAAAATAAAGACCTACGTATTGATGAGGCATGAGTTCCAGAGCAATAAAAAAAGACAATAAAAGAGTATTTGCATTCGAATATACCCTGCTCCTGCTGAGTATTCGCATATATGAATCAACTTGAATATAATATCGTCTTAGAGTTTGAAAGTCAAGATCAGGTCGAATCCGCTTATCAAGTTTTTAGGAGCGTTCCAAACAAGTGTAAATCAGACAGTATCTGGAGAGGAAACATCGAGAATAACAATCAACATTGGCAAGACTGGAGGGTTTGTGACTACACAGTAGACATGATAACAGATTTCACAAACCAAGCATCAAAGGAAGAGGAAACCGATTTGATTACTTCACAATACTTAGGTCATGGTATAATAAGACTGTTTAAGTTGAACAATCTTGATAATTCCAGTGCTGAAAAGGGAATTTTGACTATACCTGGAGATGATACCATGGCCTGCATTCTATTTGTCCCAACTTACTTTACTGTTCACGATTTATTGCATTTTTATATTGGTGATGAGATTGTAAATAATCAGATTTCAAACTTCCGTATATTAAGAAATCAGCAGAAGGGAATGGGTTTCAACTTTACAGTTTTGATTAAGTTTAGAAATGCACTTGATGCAAAAAATTTCAAAGAAGAGTTCAATGGCAAAAGTTTCAGTAGGATGGATCCTGAAACATGTCATGTAGTTTCTGTAAAAGAAATTGTTTTCCAAGAAAAACTCTTTCAAAGACCTACCGCTAACGAAGACTTCCCTTATCTACTTACTGATCCATTTACCGTTAAAAAAAAAAGAGAACTAGTAAAAGTCGAATTACCGACATGTCCCGTTTGCCTGGAACGGATGGATTCGGAAACAACTGGGTTAGTAACCATTCCATGTCAACATACATTTCATTGCCAATGCCTAAACAAATGGAAGAACTCAAGATGTCCCGTGTGTAGACATTCAAGTCTGCGGCTAAGCAGAGATTCTTTATTAAAGCAGGCAGGCGATTCTGCGCGTTGTGCAACATGCGGTTCCAATGATAATTTGTGGATCTGCCTGATTTGCGGCAATGTTGGATGTGGCCGCTACAATTCCAAACATGCCATCAAGCATTATGAAGAAACTCTACATTGTTTTGCGATGGATATACGAACACAAAGGGTATGGGATTATGCAGGAGATAATTACGTCCATCGGCTTGTGCAGAATGAAGTTGATGGGAAGCTCGTAGAAGTTGGCGGATCTAGTGATGATAACACTAATGAAACTGATAATCCTGATGAATTGCAAAATGTCGTTAACGGCAGCAGGAATAAAGGGGGCGAAGGATCAAACTCTAATAAAAAAGATGGAGAGCTTGCGGCAAATTTTCTAAGGCATAGAGAGTATCATTTAGAGTACGTACAAGTATTGATCTCTCAATTAGAGTCACAAAGAGAATATTATGAACTAAAACTACAAGAGCAAAATCAAAACGTATCTGAACTATCGCAAGTAGAAAGTTTACAGAAGTCTATGGAAGATTTAAAGCTGCAATTTCGAGCTACTCAAAAAGAATGGCACGAGAAAGAAACAATTCAAAAAACGAAACTTGATGAAGATAAACTAGTCATCGAGGGATTGCAGGCCAACTTGGATCATTTGTCGAAAAAGCAAGAGCAGTTAGAACAAGACAAAAAAGTGTTGGCCGAATCTAAGCAAGACCTGGAAGAGCAGGTAAAGGATTTAATGTTTTACCTAGATTCCCAAGAAAAATTCAAAACCGCTGATGAGAGTGTAAAAGAAGGTACCATCTTAATACAACAGCCTTTGGAAGGAGCCCAGTCATCTAAAAGCAAGAAGAAACGCAATAAGAAAAAAAAACCGGGGAAATAAATCTTCATGTCATCGCCATCGTGTCTTATATCTGCAGTATATCATATCTCCCTGTACGGTTTGCTCATCGATTTTCTTTTCCTTTTTTCTTTTTTTTTAGCTGCGAAAAATTTTCAATGGAACTGTAAATGGATGAGTTTTATAAAGCTGTGATTGCGAATAGAATTATTCACTGCATCTCGTACCTATTTATACATTACATGCTCTCTTTTGTTACTATTTAATTAGTTTTTCTTAAATATAACCAAGAAAGATTCATACTCTTTTTTCTACGTACCTTGCAAGCGGGATATAACAGCTTTCCCATTCGAATTGTGCCTCATATATTCACATAGAATAAGAAAATGCCAACGAACTCCATCAAATTATTAGCGCCAGACGTTCACCGTGGTTTGGCTGAGCTTGTTGCCAAAAGACTGGGTCTACAATTAACTAGTAGTAAGCTCAAAAGAGATCCAACCGGCGAAGTCTCCTTTTCTATCGGGGAATCTGTTAGAGACCAGGATATCTTCATCATTACGCAAATTGGCTCCGGCGTGGTGAATGATCGTGTTCTAGAATTATTGATCATGATCAATGCTTCTAAGACTGCATCTGCAAGAAGAATCACTGCCATTATTCCAAATTTTCCATATGCAAGACAAGATAGAAAGGATAAATCTCGTGCCCCCATCACTGCTAAGTTGATGGCCGATATGCTAACAACTGCTGGCTGTGATCATGTTATTACTATGGATTTGCACGCTTCCCAAATTCAGGGGTTTTTCGACGTTCCTGTAGATAATCTATATGCAGAGCCAAGCGTAGTCAGATATATTAAGGAAAATGTCAACTATATGGATTCAATCATAATCTCGCCGGATGCTGGTGGGGCCAAACGTGCTGCTACTTTGGCAGACCGTCTGGATCTAAATTTTGCATTGATCCATAAGGAGAGAGCTCGTGCTAATGAGGTTTCTCGTATGGTTCTTGTTGGTGATGTCACTGATAAGATCTGTATCATTGTTGATGATATGGCCGATACATGTGGTACTTTAGCTAAGGCTGCTGAAATTCTTCTGGAGAATAGAGCCAAATCTGTCATCGCTATTGTCACACACGGTGTTTTATCAGGTAAAGCTATTGAAAACATTAACAATTCCCAACTGGACAGAGTTGTTTGCACAAATACTGTTCCATTCGAAGAAAAAATCAAAAAGTGTCCAAAATTGGCTGTCATTGATATCAGCAGTGTGTTAGCTGAAAGTATTCGTCGTTTGCATAATGGTGAAAGTATTTCTTACCTATTCAAGAACTATCCACTATAAACAAAACATGAAAAGGGATGGGAGGGAAGAAGGGAAATTATAGAAACAACGATGGATGCTTTTTAGTATTTCATAAATACCTACATATATGATGTGTATATCTTCTTTTCCCACTTGCCGATGTAGTCCCACCTTTGCAATATGTTCCAATAATTTTTCTGCGAAGACACATGAACACTCTTAGATAGTGAAAAAAAAAAGAACTTTATCTATGCATTACATCTAAAGACATTCCTTTTTTAATATTCATTCATATCATCCAGCTGAAATTCATTCCTTATTATTGAATTTTCTAGAATAGAGCCATCAGGAATAGTAATTACTTCGTCTTTATCGCAAATTATGATAACCGTCCCTCTTAGGATTACTCTGCGACCAAAAAACACATTACCCATTACATCCAAATAATCTAATTCCAAGATATCAGGAATATGAGGTATACCTATCCTGAAAGTTTCATAGTTGGCAAACTCATCACCTAGTTTGATTGATGGTAGTAACCCAAACTTTAAAGGGTAAAGGTTAAAAGTCCCATTTGCATCAAGATCATACAAGTTAGATTTCAATAAAAACAGGTCCCTACATGTTGTCAGCGGCAAAAATCTGCTCCTTGCTACTTTCATAGCCTGGGCACTTGAAAAACACCCAATACAATCGGCCAATTGCGTTCTAAATTGCAGACACTCCAGTTCTCGATTGTTGTGTATTATTTTAGCGTCAAAAGAACGAATTGGTAAATTTAAACCATCAGACTCTACTAGACGCTTCAAACTCCTCAGATCAATCCAAATATTATTAGTGTTCACAATTCTACAATTTCTTGCACTTTCATTGGACAAGCAGTCGTAATCCACTAGCCGCAGTTTATTTTTGTAGGTGGCCAACACCCCAGTATTCGAATCATTTGCGGTTCTTTCAACCACCTCAACAAGGTAGTCGATTTTTTCTGATACCATGTAGCTTAAAATGTTCAAATCCACAGTAGCACCTAAATTATTAACATTTGAAACAAATAAAAACTCTTTGCCTCGAGCGATTAAGTTATCCAATTCTCCTGAAAAATACAGTGTGTCCGTTAAATTACCGGTTCCACAAGGATACCAGAGGTCTTCTTTATTGGAATTGGCTTGCAAGTCGATAGGTAATAGCCTGTTTTTATCAATTACTGGAAAGCACGATTGTACTATGGTTTTCCACGTAACTTCATCAGATGAATAGTGTTTTTCTAGGAAGTTCGTTGTGTGGGATTCAGTTTCAAGGGACGTCATGAATATGAGTGGAACGTCAGAATTCCACTTTGTGTTCAAGTTCTGTGTTTGTTGGACTATTATATCCAAGGAACACTTCCCATTCTTCACCTCAAGTAAGGGACTAGCTTTACTGATTATGGAATTATTCTTGCCATCTAATTTCAGAATGGCCACTTTTGATATAAGCGCAGGATCGAATAACTCTTCGTTTTGAATATCTTCGAATTCAACGATTTCTTCGGCGCTGAGCAATCGAATTTCATTTGGGTCTAAATCGTGAGTAATTGAAGTATTCTCCAATATATACCTTTGGAAAATGTGTAAAAATAAGCTCAACTCATAATTCTTATCACATATAGAAGGGAAATGTTTCTGTAAAAGCTTAATCATTTGTGACATAACGACATCCTTTCCTATACCTTCGAAAGTGCCTTCAAATTCTAATTTATTTATTCCTGAGAACACTGTCATCACTTCTTATTGTATTATATGCTGTAGAACAATGAAGAAACTTTTTTTTACATCAGAATAACTTGTGTCACCTTTGGAATCACTGATAAAATCACAAAAACCTCGCATCTGCGAAAGGAAATATGATCAGAGCAACGGCACATTGCTTTATTAACTTATTTATTTTTTTATTTACTAGTCTGAAACGATATTCAAGTTTTCTTTTCAGCCTACTCAGGACTTCACATAATTGTTTTACTTTTTATTGCGACAAGGGGATGTTAAATGTTAAAACGGCGTTACTACCGTATTTTCCAGAAAATTGTTTCCAGAGCTGTACCTCTTCTCCATCATAGGGCCATAAATTCCAAGTATACAAGGACGACGTTGAAAGATGTCCCCTTCTTATTACAATAAACATCTCTCAATCGGCAAATTCGCCATATGAGCTGCTCTTTCAAAGAGACTAATATTGCGTCGCGAAATTTCTTTTTCTTACCAAGTACTTTTTTTTTCAGTTTTGGTCATCTCGAAGACAATTAATTCACAGATACCACTTGAGTTCAGTGATTCAACCAGGTGAAAAGTATACAAGATATTCATGATGAGCGGTATCGTAGCAGTAGAGAATTGTGAGAGTATGGAAGACATTTTGGCGAGACACCGCAAGGAAATCAAAGATCTACAGAACAGGATAACCGGTATGAAAAAGCAGGCCACTAAATCCAAAAGAAAAGAAGTTAACTCGAAATGCTCAGATCTTCAGGATAAATTGAAGATTAAACAGGAGAACGAAATCGAAGATTGGAAAATTGCTAATAATCAAGCGCCCAGTTCTGAACAAGACGATGAAGTGTCACCGGAGGAATTATTGGAACAACTTTCCATATCGCAAGAAGATGAACAGAATCAAAAGGACGCTCTCGCCCAACAACAACAACAACAACAAGCCCAGCCAAAGAAGCGTCGCAACAGGCAGAAGGAAAGATTGGCCAGGAGGGATGCCGCAATTGTTAAAATAAAAGAAGAAGCGGCTATGGAAGCGTCCAAACAACCTGACCTGAAAAAAATAGAACAAGAATCTATAGATCAATTATGCGAATTGTTTAAACTTAAACAAGTCGACATACAACCTGATGGTCATTGTCTATTTGCATCTATATTAGATCAGTTGAAATTGCGCCATGATCCAGAGGAACTATATTCAGACTTGAATGTCATGAAACTAAGATCGTTGAGTTGCAATTATGTGCAGGAACATAAGGACGATTTCGTTCCGTATTTGCTCGATGAGCAAACTATGCAAATGAAAGATATCGATGAATATACCAAGGAGATGGAACATACAGCACAATGGGGTGGCGAGATTGAGATTTTGGCCCTATCCCGCGTTTTCGATTGTCCAATCAGCATTTTAATGAGTGGAAGGCCTGTTCAGATCTATAATGAGGAGGGCAAAAAGGCTGAACTGAAGCTGGTGTATTACAAACATACTTATTCATTAGGCGAGCACTACAATTCATTGCATGATTCCTGATTTTTCTTATCCGTATCTAATGAGATATGCTCATTTATAAACTTTAGTGCATCTGTTTAATTATATAGTCGAAGCATACGGACTGGAAAATAAATAAAAGAGTCACGGTAGTCTAAATGAACATTGGGGGAGGAAGATTTTTACTTGGAAGAGTATCGAATAATCCGACTTCTGGGATAGTCGGCCTTGCCAATGTTGGTAAGTCTACCTTTTTTCAGGCAATAACAAATTCTAAATTGGGCAATCCTGCTAATTATCCATTTGCTACTATTGATCCAGAATGTGCCAAAGTCAACACCCCTAGCGTGCCACTATCTAATCTATTTAACATATATCAAAGTGCAAAAATCGTTCCTGGAACTCTTACAATATACGACATTGCGGGGCTTACTAGAGGCGCATCGCAAGGCCATGGTTTGGGTAACAAGTTCTTGAACGATATCAGGCACGTAGATGGCATATTCCAAGTGGTGAGAGGGTTTCTAAAAGATGATATTACACATATAGAGGGCAATGTGGATCCCGTCAGAGATTTATCAGTGGTACAAGATGAACTAATCTTGAAAGACTTGGAATTTCTGGAAAACATCAGGGAAAGGTTGGATAAAAAAATGAGAATGATTTCGAAAAATGCTAAAGAATATCAAGAGATGAAAGTGGAGACAGAATTATTAAACGCGTTAGAGGAACATTTATTCAACGGTAAAAAAATTCGACATTTCAAAGATCACTGGAGCCTGGACGAGGTCAAAATTTTGAATAAGCACAATTTTTTAACTTCCAAACCAACTTTGATATTACTAAATGTTTCACCTCAGGATTACATTAAGAACGAAAATAAGTTTGTAAAAGATATCCTCAAATGGGTTAATGAATTTTCGCCGGGGGATAAATTGTTACTGTTAAGTGCGGAATTCGAAACGCACTTGATTGAATCTAGTGGCACAGAATCAGAGTATTTTGGCAAAATCAGGCAAGATAAGAACATTTCTGATAAACAGCTAGTGTCTGCAATACCGCAAATAATACTAGAAATGAGGAAGTTGTTGAACCTAATTAGCTTTTTCACATGCGGTCCGCAAGAAGTCCATCAATGGAACATAAGAGAGGGAACCACTGCTCACGAGGCAGCTGGCGTGATCCATAGCGATTTGCGCGACACGTTCATTAGCGCTGACATAATAAAATATGACGATCTGAAGGCCATGGAGCCACCATTGAATGAGTCCTTACTAAAATCTAAAGGACTGATCAAACGTGCGGGGAAACAGTATATCATGCAGGATAACGACATTGTCCTATTTAAAGCCGCAGGTGGTAAAACCAAGTGATATTTTCATGAAAAAAGACTTGTAAATATATGAACAGAAATGTTGTTGTTTTTTTCTCTTTTTCCAATGATTACAACACAAGAATCAACAGAAAGTATGAGATACATAGATATGGAGATATATATACATATTTGCATAAGGTTTAACCACTGATAGTAAGACAGAGGTATATTTCGGAACTGTGTTTACCTAGAGTGGGTTGATTCGAAAAGTATAGCCGCATGGAAATGAGAAAAAAAGTGGAACAGCTGGATTCAGATAGTGATATTTTTTTGATTGAACGAGAAAAAGAGGATTCTAGGGAAAAGTATCTCTAGTCGTAATCGACTTAGTTAGAAGCGACAACAACTTCGACATCCACACCAGGTTCAATGGTGATTTGAGTGATTCTCTTAACAATTTGAACTGGAGCTTCCAAGTCAATGTATCTCTTGTGGATTCTCATTTCGTAGGTTTCCCAAGTCTTAGAACCTTCACCGTTTGGAGTCTTTCTGGTGGAGATCTTCAAGACCTTGGTTGGTAATCTGACTGGACCCTTCTTGACCAAGTTGTGTTGGTCAGCGTTCTTGACAATGTTAGAAGAGACATTTTCCAATTGCTTAACCTTGGTAGAAGTCAAAGTGATTCTAATCTTGATGATTTGTTGTTGTTGTTCTTGTTCTTCAACCTTTTCCTTTTGAAAGTCAGACATTTTGTATATACCTTTTTGTTTGTTTTACTTGCCTTCTCTCACGATCTAGAATATATAAACCAACTTGTACGAAGCAACTCATCTTTAGTACCATTTTCAATTTTCAATATCGTCTATTACTCTTACTATGGGGACGTTCCGCGAATGCGTCCAAGTAAATTTTTCATGAAAGATGATTACTATATTGTTACCCGGTGTACTGCTTCCCCCCACAAAATGAAAAAAAACTATTTTGACAAAGTGTACGGGTTTACAAGATGTACGGGTGCAAAACTTCACACCGGCACATTTTCTTGTTCTGTTTTAGTTTTTTGTAAAAATGGAAACAAGAGAAAAATCTTACAAAGATTATTCCATAGATGGGAACAGAAAGCAGTCATGAGAGAACATCCAAGAAAGATGTTGGTTGGTGATAAGCATGCTTTGTGATGACCTGAACTTTATCTTTTTTTTTAAGAGCTTTGGTGCAAAAAAAAATACACGAGCAGCATACTAGCTGCAAAAAGATGCAATAGGCGGTTATGCAGTGGAGTGCGATTGTACGGGGTTTTTTTTAGGTGAGAGACGTTTCTGGTATTAGGGGCGCCAAGAATTTGCATAAAATTATCAGAGTGCAGATTTGGCGCTCTTTATCAGCGCTTTGCATGATAGTATGGGCATTCAGCTGAGATTGGTCAAGGGAAGGAGCCTTGCTATATGCCGAAAAGCAGTCACGGCCAGTGAAATTTTTGCAATGCAGGAAGGCTGACTCAGGTCTAGCAACCCCTTTGGGTTTGTCTGTAGGCCCTTTTCTAATGTAATGGATGGTTGATCTTCCTTTATGCTTCTTCTAGCTCCTGAACGTTTTTTTCCGATTTGCTGCGATGAGACGGCGCACATTTGGCGTTATCTTATCAAGATTTTGTGATAGCAGGAAGACTACAGGCAGTCACTTGAAATGGGGAAGCTAATAGCCAGTCATAGCATGAATCGAGTATACCTAGTCATGAAGTGATGCAACGCATCATTGGTACCTTCTGTGTCCGGTTACTCTTAGATAGCAAGCATATTCTATCCTACTCAGTTGGGTTATAGGAAAATAGTTTCTTATTCATCAGGTATATAAACAGAGTGGCAGTATGGCCTTTCTTTTATTGACATTGGCAGTTTCTCTGGCTTGGTCTTGAATATGTTCCACTAAGGAGAAAAAACAAGAACATAAACTCGTTATTATTTAAGTATGGGTGAATTCAAACCTCCGCTACCTCAAGGCGCAGGGTACGCTATTGTGTTAGGTCTGGGAGCTGTTTTTGCAGGAATGATGGTTTTGACAACGTATTTATTGAAACGTTATCAAAAGGAAATAATAACGGCTGAAGAATTCAGCACAGCCGGTAGATCCGTAAAAACTGGTTTAGTAGCTGCGGCTGTGGTATCCAGTTGGATTTGGTGCTCAACATTATTAACTTCATCGACAAAGGAATATGCAGACGGTATATTTGGAGGGTACGCATATGCTGCTGGTGCATGTTTCCAAATCATCGCGTTTGCAATCCTGGCCATTAAGACCAAGCAAATGGCTCCCAATGCGCACACGTATCTAGAATTAGTAAGAACAAGATACGGTAGGATTGGACATGGTTGCTATTTGTTTTACGCTATTGCAACCAACATTTTGGTCACTTCTATGCTTTTAACTTCCGGTTCTGCTGTCTTCAGTGACTTAACCGGGATGAACACTATTGCATCCTGTTTCTTACTACCCGTCGGCGTTGTCGTTTATACCCTATTTGGTGGTATCAAGGCGACCTTTTTGACTGACTATCTGCACACTTGTGTCATCATCGTCATTGTTCTCATATTCGCCTTCAAAGTTTACGCCACTAGTGATGTTTTAGGGTCACCGGGCAAAGTCTATGACTTAGTTCGAGAAGCCGCTAAGAGACATCCAGTGGATGGTAACTATCAAGGTGAATACATGACCATGACATCCAAATCTGCCGGTATCTTATTAATCATCAACCTGATCGGGAATTTCGGTACCGTTTTCCTAGATAATGGTTATTGGAACAAAGCAATTTCAGCTAGCCCCGCAGCAAGCTTGAAAGCTTACGCAATAGGTGGGTTAGCATGGTTTGCCGTACCTTCTCTTATCTCATTGACTATGGGTTTGGCATGTATTGCAGTGGAAACCTCTCCCAATTTCCCGACATACCCTGATCCACTGACTTCGTTTCAGGCAAATTCTGGGTTAGTCTTACCAGCTGCCGCGATTACTATCCTTGGTAAGGGTGGTGCAGTGGCATCGCTACTGATGATCTTCATGGCCGTCACGTCTGCCATGTCTGCTGAATTGATTGCTGTTTCGTCTGTTTTCACTTATGATATTTATAGAGAATATATCGATCCTCGTGCAAGCGGCAAGAAACTGATTTATACATCTCATTTTGCCTGTATCTTTTTCGGTCTTGCCATGAGTGGATTTTCGGTTGGTTTATACTACGGTGGTATTTCTATGGGTTATATTTACGAAATGATGGGCATAATTATTAGTAGTGCAGTGCTACCTGTGGTATTGACTCTATGTTCTAAGGACATGAATTTGATTGCCGCTGTGGTGTCACCAATTTTGGGCACCGGATTGGCTATAATGTCATGGCTGGTCTGTACCAAATCGCTTTATAAAGAATTGACCGTAGATACAACGTTCATGGATTACCCAATGCTAACAGGCAACTTGGTAGCCTTATTTTCACCAGTTATCTTTATTCCTATTTTAACTTATGTTTTTAAACCACAAAATTTCGACTGGGAAAGATTTAAGGACATTAGTAGAGTTGATGAAACTGAAGAGTTAGTCCAAGCTGATCCTGACATTAAACTTTGTGATGCTGACGTTAACGATGAGGAGCAACCGGGAGAAACAAACTCCTTCATTTCAGATAATGAAAAAAATGATGTAAGGGTAAATGATGAAAAATTGAGTGAACCCAACCTCGGTGTCGTAATAAGCAATGCGATCTTGAAAGAAAATGAGACCGAATTGCAGGAAGAATTAGACGAAGAACAAAGAGAGTTAGCACGTGGTTTGAAAATCGCCTATTTTCTATGTGTTTTCTTCGCCTTGGCATTTCTAGTGGTTTGGCCCATGCCCATGTATGGTTCCAAATATATCTTTAGTAAGAAATTCTTCACCGGTTGGGTCGTTGTGATGATCATCTGGCTTTTCTTTAGTGCATTTGCGGTTTGTATTTATCCACTCTGGGAAGGTAGACACGGAATATATACCACAATGCGCGGGGTATATTGGGATTTATCTGGTCAAACCCATAAACTGAGGGAATGGCAAAACTCCAACCCGCAAGATCTGCACGTAGTAACAAGCCAGATTAGTGCACGGCTACATGGGAAACCATCCCATTTTGGACAGGTTGACGAGATAATATAGCCTCCAAAAGCAACATTTTGTCCTACAGTAGACAACATTTATATTTTCAAACAGCTCTAATTATGAAATAGTTTTTAATTGTACGTATACAGACGTTAAAAAGAGAAAAAAGGAAACAATCGAACTTGCATGACGGCATTATCTATGCAGCGTGTCTGTCGATTTTTGTATCCTTCCCGTAATCTATGTCGAACAAAACATCGTCATCCGCACGTGCATTTGCGTTAGCACTTGGCACTTCTTCGAAATCGGATGCTAAATCAATATCCATGCTGTGATCCTGCCCTTGATAATCGTTGCGTGCTCCTCTCTCGGGCAGCGCCTCATCAGACAAAGAATTTATATCATCTAAGTCGAACTCAGATACATTTTCCATATCAGTTGGCAATTGATGCGAGCATGCCAGTAAGTAGGAGGTGCTCGTAGGTCTCCAAAAGAACGCGAAAACGATGAATACCACGAAATAAACAAAGCTGGGCCAGGTGTCTGTAATCAGAAATTCTGTCTTCCAGTATTGTTCAATCATGTCAACGGTATCCATACCAGCGTAGGCAAAAGTAGAGACCAGTAGGCCTAAGAATAGTACAAATAACGAAATGTAACATAAAATGATCAGTTTTCTGTACATGTTTAATTTTACCACTTGTTTTTGTTCTCTCAAATAAGTCATTGTTTTGTTCATTGAAGAAAGGGTCAAATAATAGAAAGCAAATAGACATAGTACCAATGGGATAGCAGTAATTAAAATCAAATTGGATAAAGACTCGGAGTTTTGGGAGTATTTTTGGACTAAGAATGCAACACATACTGCAAACGTAAACGCAGCAAATATCTGACATCTTCTTAGTAATGTACGTTCCAATTTTGGATACACTATACCATAGCCGAAAGATATTAGCAAAACGAGGAGGAACGTGAAAGTTATCTTACCGGCACTAAAGATCGATATGAAAACCATGTATATGCGAAGGGCCACGCTAGAGTTTCCCTTCTGATTCTCAATAACATAGTACATCCAGACGAATATTGTATCAGCTGTTAAGAAAACAAGAAACACTAAAATGTATTTTTGTAAAGGTAGTAATTCGTGTCTGTGTTTCCAACATAGCCAAGAATACGCTAACGTGCAGATAGCATAAGCAATGGCCAAAAACGCATAAATGGGCAGCTTATATGCCTCTGAGGCATCCAATTCGCCGTAAGCGTTTCTGAAATTCACCGTAGCCCGGAACTTAGATCTGGAAGAAGTGAAAGACGATGTGGTTACGCAATAATAACCAGTTTTCTTGATCGGGTACGTCCTCTCGTGCGTGCCCAATTCTTGTTGAGTGAAAGTCAAAATTGGACTAGTCAAGTTATGTTCCTTACTGGTGAACGGATCGGTGGCGACCTCTTGGATGATGAATTTCCCCAGAGATGAATCATCGCACAAACTCAAATCAAGTGCGTAGTCATCGCAAATGTACTGAATTTCCCCATTGGGTAACCGTACACCAATGTGCTCGTAATCTTGGAAATCGAACACAGCGACGCTGATCCCCTCACCGGAATCGTCTTCTTCATTAAGTGACAGTTCCTCCAATGTAAACGATATAAATGGCTCAATTTTTCCGTTGAAATCCTTCTTGGAATACATCCCTGAGCAAACATCGTGATACTTTTGGCTTATGGTTTCTTGGTTCCCGCAAACCATGCCACACAGTAGTAGCAGCCCTGTCAGCAGCGGCCACGACCCACGCATTTTCCCGTTCTCCATTGTCATGTGCCTAACTTGCTGAAATATGATTTACACAATACCATTGAAATTTCAGTGCCTTTTTTTCAATTCCCACTTTTTTCCATTGGGCGATGCGAGAATGGTAGAGCTTATAGTAGTTTCAGTAGCGTATAAAAAGGGGAAAAAAGCAAAAGAAGAAGAGGATGGTATATGGGCCTGTCCTGCCTTCTCAACGCGTTCCATCATCGATGTAGGAATCTATTCTCTTGGCCATCCGGACATCTATATCACTAAGCTGACCCTTATCCGTGTCTTTTGGCTCTGTGTCATGCGTGCGAAGCTCCAGCTTCACCCAGGTGTAGCTGGTGTGGATCAGGGGGTGGTGGCCCCAAAGATGAGATCTCATTGACACGCGAGTCAGAAAAGCCCAGGTGGTCTCGTAGTCCTTGAAAGTCACTTCTCTTGTTATTCCTAGACATTTAGTTCTGCTAGCGTCCCATTGTGCTTCCCAGTGAACCAGGGGTTTCAGCTTCTCGAGCAGTTTACCCCCCGTTAGTGCACTGGATGCGATTTTAACGATCTTGTTATGCATTGCCCTTCACGTTCGTTTCTTTTGAACCTTGACAACTTGCATGTGCCCTTTTACAACTTGCAAAGACTTGCATTTGAACTTGGAAAATTTAAAATGCTCTGGGCAAAAAGCAAGTAAAGGCACCCAAAAAATAGTGAAGAGGAATCCGGGAGGAGAAGCATGTCGTCGAGCCTGTTTATCCTGGACGAAGATCTGGAGCCAGTGGTGTCTAAGAACATCAGGGCACTACCGAATCTGTCGTCGGTCCTTTCAAGCTTCAAGCAATGTTATCATGACGGTTCGCCTCCAATTCTTTTCCAGAATGATTGGTTCTTTATACATCTCAAGAGAGACTTTTTGCATTTAGTATCGGTGATACATACCACAGACAAACCAAATATAGATTTGATGACCATACTGGCCTTTTTGGAGCAGTTTTATCATCTTCTACAAAAATATTTCGAAATTAAGGTTTTGAGCAAGGATCTCATACTGGACAACGTCTTACTGGTCTTGGAGTTGATGGACGAGTGCATAGATTTTGGCATTGTACAGGTGACGGATCCGAGTATCATCAAGGATTACATCCGTGTAAAGGTCAATCTGCCAAAAGTTGCAATCGACAATGACGAGTGGAGCTCTGATGACGAAAGCAGCAGTGAGAGCAGCGCTGGTGAGTACAGCAATGCGAAGAAGAAGAAGAAGAACAAGAGGAAGAAGAAGAAAAACAGCAGGGGGAAGAATGTGGGCAAGAGCAAAATAAAAGGCATCATGGTAAACAATAAAGAAAATAAGGGTATCAACGTGGTGGAAACCGTCAAAGAAACGCTGAGAAACAAGAACGATAATGGCAAAGAGCCCCTGGATGACGAGCTGTCCAACGATGGTAACGATCTTTACATCAATGGAGACATTGCGAAGACGATTATAATGCCCATATCATGGAGAACAAAGGGAATCCACTACGCCAAGAACGAGTTCTTTCTTGATGTTATCGAACGTGTGCAATACCTGATGGATTTCGAAAAGGGAATAATCAGAAAGAACCTGATACACGGCGAAATCGTATGCAGGAGCTATTTGTCGGGGATGCCCAAACTGAAAATATCCATCAACAAGATACTGAACAGAGACCCTCAATTCATGTCGAACTCCAACTTCCACCAGTGCGTTTCGCTAGATTCCATAAACACCATTGAAAAGGGGCAGGAAAAAGAACAAAACACTGGTGATTCGCAGGCAGCAGCTGACGCAAGGGAGATCGAATTTGTACCGCCGGATGGTGAATTTGTCCTTTGCCAATACGAGTTGAAAAGACACGTGAAGGATGCGCCGATGATAAAACTGAAGGATTTTGAGATCAAGCCCAAATTGAAGAAGTCCAAGATACAGATTCTAACAAAAATCCAAACAAACTTCAAACCGACCAACTCCACGTCGAAACTCAACGTTAAGATTCCGCTGACAAGGGTTTTCCAGGACTACAAGATAGACCTAAGCAAGCAAATTAGGTTCAAAGCCAACAACGGCAAAGTCGTGTTCAACTTGAGCGACGATTTTCTGCTGTGGGAGATACAGACCATGAAGGGCCACCGCGAACGCAATGCCAGCAACGCCCCCCAGGACGACGGCGATCCCAGCACGTGTGCGTCCATGGTGGCAGAGTTCTCCCTCTTCAATCAGGAAGAATACGACCGCCTGCAAGAAGAAATGAAAACCTCGATGAATCCGCCGCCCTTGCGCACGGGACCCAAGCTGGAAGAACTATACAATCAGGTCCACGACAAGCACACCCCCCACGTTACTCCTCGGGATAGGTTGGTCAGCATTGACTTTGAGATCCCATACTGCACATGCAGCGGGCTGAAAGTCGAGTACCTGAAGGTCGAGGAGCCACAGTTGCAGTACCAGTCTTTCCCCTGGGTCAGATACAAGACTGTCAACGACGAGGAGTACGCATACATCGTTTGAGGCCTACACATGCTCCCCACAAATAGATAGATAGCACGTTCATCTTTGCCATATAGATAGCACTTTATAATCTTCATATGCGGCCGGGTAAAATCGAGCGTTATTATTTTTTTTTCCACCTCAATGAGAGAGGGATTAATAATAAGAAGATTGGAGCAAAATAGCGATCTGCATCTGGCGAACAAAGCAGATGAGGCCAAAGCGTGGCATTTGTTTTACAGTGCTGATAAGAGCGTGTGTATCAGGACAGTGTTTTTAGTGAGGATACTGGTCATTGATGTCTGAAAGTCAGCGTTTAGGATTATCAGAGGAAGAAGTAGAAGCGGCTGAAGTACTGGGAGTGCTGAAACAATCATGCAGACAGAAGTCACAGCGGTCAGAGAACGTCTCGCAAGGCGACCGGAGGTTGGCGGGTGAGTCATCGACGACACCGTTGAACATTCTGGACCGTGTGAGCAACAAGATTATCAGCAACGTCGTGACGTTCTACGACGAAATAAACACGAACAAGAGGCCTCTGAAGTCGATCGGAAGACTGCTGGACGACGACGACGACGAGCATGACGACTACGACTACTACGACGAGGAGTTCTTCACCAACAAGAGACAAAAGCTGTCGCAGGTGATTGCGAAGGGGAAGGACAACTTGAAAGAGTACAAGCTGAACATGTCCATCGAGTCGAAGAAAAGGCTCATTACATGTTTGCATCTTCTGAAGCTGGCCAACAAGCAGCTCTCCGATAAAATCTCGTGCCTGCAAGATCTCGTGGAAAAGGAACAGGTGCAACCTGTGCCCAAACAAGATTGCAGTGTTGCGACGACTGCTGGAGCTGGGGAAGAAGAGACATCGTCTGACGACGACGACGATGAGGAGTTTTTCGATGCCTCGGAGCAGGTCAACGCCAACGAACAGTCTATTGTGGTGAAGATGGAGGTGGTCGGCACAGTCAAAAAGGTTTACTCGCTGATATCGAAGTTCACAGCGAACTCGCTGCCCGAACCTGCAAGGTCCCAGGTCCGAGAAAGCCTGTTAAACCTGCCCACAAACTGGTTCGATAGCGTCCAGAGCACTTCACTGCCGCAACACACGTCGTTTCACCACGCCCACCACCAGGAGCAAGAAGTGGAGCAGCAGCAGCAGCAACGGCAGCAACAGCAACAGCAGGAGCAGCAGCAGCAGGAGCAGCAGCAGGAATGGGAAGGGAACAGAAATGGCGACGATAAAGAGTCGTCCTCGTCCTCTTCGGTCACCCCGAATGGGAAAGTCCTCATCCTCGCGAAAGAGTCCCTGGAAATGGTGAGGAACGTCATGGGCGTGGTCGACTCCACCTTGGGCAAAGCCGAAGAATGGGTGAAGCAAAAGCAAGAGGTGAAGGAGATGATCAAAAAACGCTTCTTGCAGCAACAACAGAGGGACGGTCATCGCATCAAGTCTTTCCAGGACACCCCCAAGAGCAGCGAGTAGCAGCGACAGGCCATGCACCACCACCGCCACCACTAGTAATAATATTATACGGAATAATATAGTTTATATAACATCCATAGTCATAACCATAATCACAACCCTAATATCTCACCAGCTCTGGTCTCACATATGCCTTTCCTTCGAGCATCATTATCGTCGGACCCTTTGCTTCCCTCTGGATGGCTCAGCAAGGTCCTTTGCGCAGCCGTAAGGGGGTCGGGAATACATTTCCGGGGCTGATCCTCGAGGAAAAGAACCATCTATATAAATAGAAGCCTCTCCAGATGTATTCATCATGGCTTGTACCCAACAACAGTTTACCATGAACACATTCTAAGTTCAAAGAAGAGAAAATTCATTAAACACTAACCATAAATACAAAATGCTAAGATCACATTTAGGCATGGGATCTCGGATGCTCGCCAAGATAACCATCACACCAAGGGCGTACTCATCTGCGGCTGCCGCAGCAAGCGGGGGACATATCATCAAGACGTTCTTCAATAGGGACTCGACTACAATCACATTTTCCATGGAGGAGTCTAGTAAGCCGGTTTCCGTTTGTTTTAACAACGTCTTCCTTAGGGATGCGTCGCACGGTGCCAAGCTGGTCACTACGGGGGAGCTGTACCATAACGAAAAATTGACCGCTCCTCAGGACATCCAGATCTCTCAGGATGGGAAATCTCTGGTGGTGAAGTGGCAAGACGGCGGCCATCATCGGTTCCCCCTCCAATTCTTCGTTGACTATAAAGGTTCCAGTTTTGTTTCCCCAGCAACAAGAAAACAGGAATCTAAGTACAAACCTCAGTTGTGGAACAAGCACATCTTGAAAAATAATGTCAAAGACCTGCTCTCCGTGAACTATAACGAGTTCATTGACCCCAAGGACGACTCAAAGCTTTTCCAAACGCTGGTCAATCTACAGAAATTCGGCATCACTTTCATCTCCGGTACCCCCTCATCTTCTTCCGAGGGTCTTACCATACAGAGGATATGTGAAAGGATCGGACCCATAAGATCGACCGTACACGGTGAAGGTACGTTTGGTGTGAATGCGTCGCAGGCGACCAGTGTCAACGCCCATTATGCCAATAAACACTTACCATTGCATACAGATATGCCGTTTTTGGAAAACGTGCCAGGTTTCCAGATTCTACAATCCTTACCCACTATTGGAGGGGAAGACCCCAGCACCAGGCCCATGAACTACTTTGTGGACGCATTTTATGCCACACGTAATGTTAGAGAATCGGATTTCGAAGCTTACGAGGCTTTGCAGATCGTTCCTGTAAATTATATTTATGAAAACGGCGATAAGAGATATTACCAATCCAAACCTCTAATCGAACATCACGACATCAACGAAGACAACACTCTGCTAGGAAATTATGAGAGTTTAATCAAATGCATCAATTACTCCCCCCCATATCAAGCACCCTTCACCTTTGGTATTTACGACAAGCCATCGGACTTGAATACAAATCCAGATTTGAATTTGATTACTACGCCGGCGAAGTTAACAGAGAGATTTTTGTTCAAGTCCTTCATTAGAGGGCTGAACGTCTTCGAAAGCCACATCAATGACTTCAAAAATCAGTTTAGACTGCAGTTGCCGGAAAACTGTTGCGTCATCTTCAACAACAGGAGAGTCTTGCATGCCAACTCTTTGACAAACTCAAACCAGCAATGGCTGAAGGGTTGCTATTTCGACTCGGACACTTTCAAGAGCAAGTTGAAGTTCTTGGAAGAGAAATTCCCTCATGACAAATAACTTTATATTTATAGCATACTTGATACGTTTTGTACTTATTTATTATCTTTTCCTGTTCTTTACTGCAAGTTTCTCAATGTTTTCATGTTACTTATCTGCATTTTCTGAAAAGCTCTTATTTTTCTGCACCAGCACCATACCATGACTAAAACTAAAAAAATATGAAAGGAAACAACATTCAAGACAAAGAATTTTCTGGGTATAAACTCAATTCAGCCGGCACAGAACACTCAGCTGATTATTGGTTGGTTAATCACGCATACGATTCACGCTTGACCTTTTTTAACTTTGGATCAAAGTCTTAAGTTCTCCGCCGCAATGGCTTTAGAAAAGTTGAGCAAAAAATACAGAACAAGACAAGAATTGCTCAAAGCTCTTACTCCCAGAACGCGGTCCATCCATCTAAGCTCCAGTGGTCACTCAAGCGGCAGTGCCAGTTCAGATGCGGAGGTTTTGTATCATATTAAGCAGATTTTGTCATTGGCGGCTAATTCTTTAGAGCAACAACAACAGCCATTTACAATAATCTTTCAAAACAAAACAAGAGGCGGTTCTAGTAATTCCAACGTCCCTACAAGATTAGACTTCCCTTTGAATGGCCCACATCTATTCACTCACCGGTTTAGGCTGAAAAAATGCTCAATCCTATTAAACTTATTGAAAATCGTTATGGAAAAATTACCCCTTGGTAAAAACACTACCGTAAGAGACATTTTCTACTCCAATGTGGAGCTATTCCAGAGACAGGCAAATGTTGTCCAGTGGCTAGATATCATACGGTTTAACTTTAATCTCTCCCCACGGAAATCGTTAAATATCATCCCAGCCCAGAAAGGTTTGATTTATTCACCATTCCCAATCTATGTTCACGACAAAATCATGACGGGCAAAGATGAGTTCCAGATACAGAAGCAAACAGTTTCCCATGGTAAGCCCTGTTTGATTCCCTTTTTCCAAGATGATGCAATAATTGAACTAGAAACAACCAGCAACTGCAATCTTGTTATAGTAGAAAAGGAGGCCGTCTTCACCAAGTTAGTAAGTAATTATCACCGGTTAAATGCGAATACGGTGTTGATTACCGGTAAGGGGTTCCCAGATTTCCTGACAAGGTTGTTTCTGAAAAAACTGGAGCAAGATTGCTCCAGTTTAATCTCGAGCTGTTCCATATTCACCGACGCCGACCCTTATGGAATCAGCATCGCTCTAAATTATATTAACTCGAGTGCAAACGCCGCATATAATTGTGCGATGGTCGACTATAGGGGTATTTATATTACACAGGTCTTAGCGCAAAACAATAGGTTAGGTAGCAAAGCCATCCAATTATTGAACCTAAGTCAGCGCGATTGCACATTAGCCAAGAATTTGATAGTTTCCCTGACCGGAAACAACGAAGAAATTGCAACATCGCCATTCAAAAACTTCATTGTAGAGTGTCAGCGGGAGATCTTTTTTCATAAAAAAGCTGAAATGAATGAAATCGATGCCAGTATTTTCCAGTTGCCGTGAATAGTTAAGAGAAGGTCTGCCTCAGGAAAGAAGAACTGTCGAAAATGAAAACATCTGTGTCTATAATAATCAATAAAAAGTAACTATTTTTAGATATCTTAACATTGAACCTAAAAAAAAAAATTTATTTCAAGCTTCAAAAGTTAATGCCATCTCCTAGAATCGAACCAGGGTTTCATCGGCCACAACGATGTGTACTAACCACTATACTAAGATGGCATTTGAAAGAGCGAAATACTTGGCTTATGAACATTACTCATGTAATCTAAGACAATGATTCTTTCTTTCCTCCACTTTTTCACCTGTGATAAATCGAAACACTGTGAGTTTAGATAAGCCATAATTACCTATAAAGTCTCTACAGAATATTAAACAAACCCATTTTTGGAAGTACTATCAGAACTCCAATGGATGAATGCTTGCCCAATTCATGTCTACTAGGCGTCCATCTCGTCATTTCAACCCATTCAGGACCACAAATTGTTTATCACTATCCACCTTCCAATACGGCATTTCTAACAAATAATCCGACGAGACATCAGCATCTCTATGTAAACCATGATGTACTGGGTAAGGACACAAATAAGGGAGACAGCTTGTTCAATTCTGGGTCTGCAAAAACAGCCTCCCAATTGGCCCAAAATGAATCATTGAGCAATTTTAATGCCACCATTACTCCATCAATGACAAATGCCAATACTAATAGTGGAACATTACCTTCTACAAGGTCCCATGCTAATACTGTGGGATCTCAAGGCTCAATTCCTTTGGCAAGTAATGGTTTAGCTAATAGAGATAACGACACAGGGAGCAACTCTGGGATTTTTCAATATCAAGAATCCGAATCTGAATCATCATCATCAGGTTTAAGTGATAGTGAGTTATCCACAGACTACGTGGATATTTCCAGCGATTCATTTTCCATATCGTCTTCCTTATCATCGCCTTCTCTGTCCTCTTCTCCGTCGAGTTCATCCTCATCTTCCCCTCTGCAAGATGGTTTATCAAGGACTAATTCGAGTTTCCAATCCATCGATTCCATGTCTCCAACCTCACCACAAATAACCGTGAGCAACGATGGTATCTCAGTATCAGAGTCATACGTAGACCCCGCCACGAACTATAAAGCAAAGTCCACTTCCAAGAGATCTCAGAATTTTTTCCATAAATTGAATACCAAGAAGAGTACCGATTCTAAAACGCATTCTCCAATAAGGAGACTCAAATCTAAACCATCACAAACTGCCAACAAAAGCAACAAGCTGTTTAAGAACATCTCCAATGATACCGATGGGAATGCTTTCACTGGGAATCACTCACTTTCTTCCAAAAAGTCGGTATCAAGTGCAGGAGAGCAGAGTCAAGATTTCCATAATAATAGCCTCAATGACACACCTGGCCAATCACCACAACACTACCATCACCACCATAAGAACATCGCAAATAGCCAACGAAATTTCTCGACACAGTATGACACTGAAGAAGATATGGAGGTTTCAACAATGCTGCAGGATGGCAAAATATCCATGAATGAGATTTTTTTCAAGGAGGAAAACTTTCAAGATGTAAATAAAATTCTAGAGTTTGATCATGATTTTGTTGCAGAATTTTGCAGTCCCGAGAGGGAAATGTGCAATACCAGATTCGAATTCACGGTGGATAATTTCTGTTTTTTGGGCTTGCCAATTCATGTGGATTCTCAGGGTAGATGGAGAAAATCCAAGCATAAAAACAAAACTCGGTCTAAAAGATCTTCAAGTACCACAACAAACGTCAGTAGAAAGAAGTCCATTGCTTCCAAGATTTCATCGTTGAGTGAAAACACCTTAAAAAAAGTGAATAGTGACGAGGTTGAAACTGATCCTGACAACAATGTAGGTAACATGAACTATACTGATACTCCAAATTTAAAGATAAATACCGACGTCGATGGAATCGAGTTTGAGAGGGAAAAAGAGGATCTAGGCAAGAACATGAACATGTTTCATGTCTGCTTTGTCATGAATCCACATCTAGTAGAATATAACAAGAGAATTGATGATATGTATCAGTTTGTTGTGACAAGGCTTTCTTTATTGTTGAGATACGTGCAGTCAAAAACCTCGTATATTTCTAGTGAATGTCATATAATCTTAAAAGAAAGAGAACGAGTATTGAAGCATTCAAAAACATACCAGTCCATAAATGGCGCGGGCAACAAGGGGAAATACTTATATCAAAGGATTCTAGCGAAGTCCTCGTTGGCCAGAGCATTAACAGAATGCGTTGATAAAATTCAAAGAAATGAAATTGCATGTCTTGAGATAAGTGACGATAAAGTAATTTCTTTGCAAATCCCGATTCAAAATGAGTTCGAAAAAATGCCAAACTTTAAATTACAACCTGTATTGAGAGGCTCATATTTGACATCCATTTTAAATATGAAATTTTTGGAAAAATCCTCATTAAGAATTGAAGGTCAAAATAACGAGGCTCAACAAAGCGATACCAATAATAACATATATAGATTCGGCAACAACATTAATAGCACCGGGCATTGTGGAGCACCCAATGTTGATGATGGGGATGATAACGAAAGCAGTTACTTCTGTGACGATAACGACGATCTTCTGAATTATGCGTTGTTGTTACTAGATGAGCCAAATAATATTATCAGTTCTCTCGAAACCTTTTCGTATCAAGACGATATTGGCACCATCATACTAAAACATTTGGTGAGGAACATCCAACCGAATGTTCCGCTAATGTCGTATCGCTATTTGATAAGTGAATTACTAGATAGCCCCTCTTCACAAGATGACATCACTGCAGAGACTAATTCATTGGAATCGGGCGTTCTGCGCTCGTGTGCGTTGCATTTAATGTATTGGAGACACGCAAGGGTAGTGATCCCACTAAGTTCCAAATACACATATATCGTTTCGCCGTTGGCCCCTATTCAAGGTTGTACCATAGACGACTTCAAAAATACTTTACAGAATGATGAACAAGTGAAAAAAGTGGAAATTGCGAAAAACAAAGAGGAAAAAAGTGATAGGATACCTTTGATCTATCAAAATTCGATACTGTTTAGATCCAAATTCCCGTTGTTGCCCACCTTGCCCATTTTCCTAAATTTGTTATCAGCGGATATACCTCAAGCATACAGTAACATAATTCCGTCAAGAGAACACAAACCAGTTTACTTGGATGCATTGGCGTGGTTGATACAGTACGGATACGTAACTCAATTGCTAACGTTCATCAACATCCGCGTGGACAAACATATAAAGATGGCAGTGGACGAGGATCTAGAGAAGGAGGGATTCCGTAAGGCTAGTGCCGCTGGAAGACCGGGCCTGGATTACAAAAAGACAGACAAAAAATTGGATGATGAAGATGGACAAAACAGAGATGCCAATGCCAACGAAGCATGTGTGGGGAAGGCAGAGGGCGAGCAGCCCAACGATGCTAACAAGAACGAAAACAAAGATAAAAACATGAATGAAAAGGGAGACGATGAACGTGACGATAATGACATTGCTGTGGTCGATGAGGAGGAAGTACTGCATTTCGAATATGATGATCCGGAGATGCAGCATGACTATACTGTGATTTTGGAACCTGAAAGGGCCACAGCGATTGAAAAAAGGTGGCTATATAGATGCATTCATGATCAACCTTCAGATATCCAGGTTCTTTTCAACAAGTTGCTCAAGTATTTCAATGGGAAGGTTCCCATGGAACTAGTTATCATCAAAGAGGAAGTCAGCAGGCATGACTTGAAAAAACTGCTAAATGCTTTAGATAAGTATTTGATCGAGGTCCATCACTGGTGAATCCGCCAATGCTAATTCTTGATTGACAGAAAAAAACTTTCACCGTAACAGAGCTCAATGGGAAAAAAAAAAAAAATCTAACAAATTAAAATATATAAAGGATAGACACAAATAAGAATATATAAAAGGTGGAAGCATACGTAGGTTTTGCTAGCAAAACCCGATGACTCATGTATTGTAAGAATAACTGAAAGAAGATAGATTTGAAAAAAGAAGAATAAAACAAAACAAAACCAAATAAACGGACCGGAAGAAAGTAAGGAAAGAAAAAGGAAACGAAACTACACTTTTTTATAATTAACATCACCATTGAATTACATTAATTTTTGTAACTTTTTTTTTTCCACCCCCAAAATTCAGTAGTCTAAATTATAGGCCGCTTTACTATCTTCATTTATGTCGTCAGCATCCTTCGGCACGAATTCGCTTGCTTCAATATTAGTACTGCTGTGATTGGCAGCATGAGGTTGGCCCATGTTTATTGGAGGGGGCATCATATTTCCATCTAATCCAGATGGTGGGGGAGGTGGCATGGGATAAACCATCATGTATGGATGATGGTTACCGGCCGAATTCTGAGAAGGATGCAATGGAGCCATAGGGCCCATATGATATTGCATCGGGTGATAATAATAAGGTTGGAAATAGTACGGTTTTGGGGGTACCTCACTGTATCCATAGCTTGACCTCCTTGCATAACGTTTCTTGTATTGGGCCTTGTTACTACCACTGTTATTATTGTTGTTAGAGCTACCTGCTGAGGAATTGTTGTATGTGGTAAAGGAATTAGCAGCGTTATATCTACCAGATGATTCAGGAACTTCGGATGGCAATTCAGAATTTTCATCACCACCATCAATACTTTCATTTTCAGAGTTTACGCTCTTAGAAGAGGGCGACGACCAGGCATTGGGCATAGATTTACGTCTTAGTGGCATCATCCCCTTCATAAACGCGGAATAATTTTGCGGGAACATTTCAAAATCATTCAAACTGGCGGCGTTCGGTGGAGGAGGTCCCATAGCCATAGGTCCCATTGGCATATAGGGCATAATGTTTTCGCTTTCCTGTTGAGATCCCCCACTCATTTTCCTGTACATATTGATTGGTGGCGGTGCCAAGTTCAGTTCAGGTCCGGTGAATGATTTACCGGACCTGGTGCTGAAAAATTGATGGTGGTTGAAAGTGCCACTACCACTCTTATTGAAAAACTTCCTGTTGTGACGGCCGCCAACCTCTTTATATTGGACGTGCATCGTTTTATTCAAGAAAATTGCATGGTTCTCACTTTCCAGAGCAGCAGCAGCGGCCTCTTCCGTTTCATATTTGATAAAGGCAAATATGTTTGTTGGCTTAAAAATTAAGTTGATATCCTGGATCTTCCCATGGGTGGAAAACCTCCTATCCAATTCCTCTCTAGTGGTCTCCTTATCCAACTGGCCCACGAATATGGATTTTTTATCAATGGTGATCTCAGAGTCTTTGTCCTCGTCGTCATTAATACCTTCACTTCCTAATTTTTCATCCAGATCACTCACACTTTCATGTTCGCGCTCTTCTTCTATAATGGCACCATTCCTCTTCGAGTCCTCTCCATTGCTGCTGTTATTGTAGTTTTGGTGATATCTAGAATTCTTGAACTTGCCCTTGTCCTTGTGCAGCAGGTTATAATTCTTTGGGACGTTGATATTTTGAGCCCACTCGATTATCCAATTAGGATCAGTCCGTAGGTTCGCATAAGCCCTGATCGCATCGTCTCTGTAGATGAATTGAACAAACCAAGAATTTGCCGAGGATATGGGGTAAGTGTATCTTCTTGTATACTGATTATCAGTTCTATCGGGGACGATCTGCTCCAAGCCGCCGAATTTCTCGCAAATTTGAGTGATTTCGTTAAAATCAATACTTTGCTGGTTTTTCAAGTACAAAGTCCTGTTCACTTTTGCAGGTTCACAACGCAATCTTCTGCCGTTCAGTAAAGTACCCTGAGCGCGAATCAAAGCGTGTTTAGCATCGTGGTCGTTGTTGTATTGAACGAAGGCATAAGGCCTATTCGCGTTATCGCGCAGTACCTTAACTCTAGCCAAATCACCGTACCTCTTGAAATTATCCGTCACTGATAGGCACAATTCGTCATCGGACAGGGCAGCCGCCAAACTTGCCACGAAAATACAGGAAGATGGACGGCCTCTCGACTCGGTGGACGTGGTGGTAGCATTATCCCTGCCAGTCGTATCTTCATCCGCATCCTCCTCGGGATCTTGCAAAAAGTTGTCGCTGTCCGTGTCTGAATCCTCGCCGTCGTTTTGATGATCTGACCCCATCGAAGATACCTCCGAAGGCAAAAACTGGTCTATATCCTCTCTGATAACCAGCTCAGAGTCGGCTTTTAGACCATTTGGGTGAGGATCACGAAGGGAATCCGCGGTGGTGATTTCTGTTTTCATTATTTCGACAAGCTAAAAGAAAAAAGAAGACGGTATTTTTTTTTCTTTTTCTTTTTTGAGTAGGCAAACAAACAATAGAGAGTATGTATATAAAAATATATAGGAATGCAATCAGATTTTTTCTTCTCCGTGATCTTCTAGTCCAAAAATCGCTTCTCCTTCTTGTTCTTGCTCTTTTATTAATTTGTTTTACCCAAGAGAACCATCAACATGAGAGAAAGGGAGACAGATTAAGATCAGGATAGGGGAAGGGAAAGAACTAATTTTAAGGGAAGCACAGATAAGAAAACCGACGAGCTTATATACTGTTTCCCTTCTCGCAGCCGCCGATGTCAAGCGGGGGATATAGAGTTTTACCAACGCTGTTTGCCACCCGTAATGGGCGGCTAATCAAACGGAGTTAGCCCACACTTAAAACGCCTTTAATCTGCAGAAACCATGCTGCATGATCCAGAGCAATCCCGGGGAAGCGGTTTTCCGGAGGTAGTTTGTACTGCCCTTTCAGTGGGTGGGAATGCAGAGAGAATGAGGCGGTGTTTGCAATCGGCACATCTCGAGCTTTTCTGCGCGCCGGAGTCTGGCGGGCCCCCAGGACAAGGGGGTCACAAAGGGCCCTACACATTAGACAAACGCCACATGACCCGCCAATGCGCAGGCACTAGATACCGTTGAAGGAAAAAAAAAAAACGCAAGAAAATAAAAAAAAAAATCGGATTCCGCACAAAAAACAGAGAGGCTGATCTGACCTTACCTCCATTAAACGTCCATGTGTAAATATACTATAGATAAAGATAAAGATAATAATAAATCTAACGGGAAATAGCCGCCCACGAGGATCAGAAAAACACAGCGTCAAGATCCCCAAACTCGTCGTCGAAATTAGTGCTGAACGGCTCGTTGGAGTAATCTCCGAACATGTTCTCCAGCGCGTCGTCCTCCACGGCAGGCACAGACTCCTTTTCCGTTGCGGCTACATGGGGATTTTGCGGGGGAACTGCTGCCGCCACTTGTTGCTGTCGCTGCAAATCCTGCTGCTGCTGCTGCTGCCCCCCTTGCAAGCACGCTTCGTCCGGCCCTTCGCTTGCAGTTGCCTCCTTTTGACTGATCCGCAGCCTGGCTTCGTGGTATTGCGCCAGAACTTCCTTGTAGGTATGTGTCCAATAGTCTGCGGGCGCCTCCCGAGGATCGCCGCGGAGCTTGTCCACCAGCATGGCCTCATCACGCCGGACGACCACGTCGTCCGGCTGATGCCTCAGCCGGCCGCCGCCTTGGTCGAAGACGGCGTCTATCAGGTCCTTCGTACTGCGGGATCCGTTCTCCGCAGCTATAATAAGATCTGTGTACTTGAGCGGCGTCGGCGGCTTTTGTTCTGGCTGCTCGGCTGTTTGCGCTTTCAGATCGAGTTGTTTCTGCCTGAGATATCTCATCGTATGTTCGCTGAACACCCTGGACTTCCCGATCCTGTCGCACGGTACGGTCGTCAAACTCAGCATGTTGAACGCATCGTTCGAGCTTATGAAGTTCTTGAGGAGGTTCGAGCGAAACGATATCGTGTCGCTCTCGTCGTGTATGATATTGCTGAGCTGTTCCGGTCTAAGTCGCACGCGTTCGAAGTCCTGTCTTTGCTTGTTCAGCTGCTGCTGCGCGTAAGTCAGTGTCCTACCACTCATGCTCGCACCAGAACCGCCGTACCCGTATTGGTAGTTGTTTTCCTCCGCGAAGCTCATCAACGACGGGATATTGTTGTTTACCGCGCCCATGCTGCCGAGTCCACCGACCTGAGCGCCGGTGTAGTACTGCTGGCGCGAAGTCTTTGCATGATGTGACCTTTTCTTCTTGACGACACCCATTATTTTGCTATGCTTGTAAAATTATGTGACACACTTTTCTCTCGCCTTTTTCGCCTTTTGCCTCAACTCCCCTTTCTGGACTTGGAAACCTTGTTTCGTTGCTTCTCAACCTCATGCTTTTTCATCTCCCTCTCCCATTTTTTCTTTTCTTTTGGGTTTTTCCGCGTGTGTTTCCTAATCGTTCGACGGAACAACCGTGATGCATGACCGAAGAATGGTCGCCGCATTATAGAACGGCATAGGCCCAAACCGCGGCTAATTAGCCTCACAATATGAAACGCTTGGGCCGCAAACGATACGCGTGTCTCGTTAGTTCTGCTCGTTTCTTGTATTCGGGCTTTCGTTTATACTCCTTTTACTGTTTGGATCTTGCCCTTTTTGGTAACGTAATGGATTTGCACGGATCAGTCGTTCTTTTTTTTCTTGCGGGTTTTCCCGCTTTCCTGATTCAATCAATACTCTTCCTACACAAAAAGTGAAAAAAAAAAAAAAAAAAAATGGGAAAATAGAGCAGGCTCATGGTAGCACCACTTGGTAGCACCACTTCCATCAGCTTCCTTGATTCTTATGTTATTACGACCGGCATCGATTACAAAAATAAATGATCTTTCTTTGATACAAGAAAGGCTCTTTTCTCGCACATGCATTTTTTTTCATCAGGCACTCATATATACTTACATCTATATATGCATCGATACGCTTGAAAAAAGACGCATTTCACATACATGAAACCATCAGCGCCAGGCCCAGCGCCAGCGATCTCAGTCGGAGTCAAAAACTCCATCTGGTCCATCTTCTTCTACCTAATCGTTATTCAAGCGCTCGGTTCTGCCATAATTTCCGGCGGCATCGAGTTTGCCATTGCATATGCCATGTACCATTCCCGCGTAAATCTCATCACTTTATGGGCATTCCCTCATACGATCTCGGGCGACTGCGCACTGAGCCTGTTCATACAGGTGGGTCTCACATGGGCCAGCGAGGAGATTCTGATCGGATTCGATGACTACAAGAGGCCTGTTTTCAGGTTGAATAGATGGATTAACAAGCCGTCACCACAAGCAGAGCAGTCTAACGAAGAGGTACTGCTCCCAAAGAAGCGGTTCATTGTGGACTACTTCGAAACCAAAGATAATGTCATTGTCAAGCAAAATAGGCTATATAAAAATTGTAATTGGCTCTTCGCCTATTTGGAGGTCAATAGAGGGATCATCCCAAAGGGTAAAGGGGCCACGCTGAAAGGCTTTCTCATGTCCCAGTTTGTTCATGATGGTTCGCGCTCAAAATTTGTTAACTTTCTGGAATGGTTTGTACAGAAATTCATCAGATCCATGATCCTGGCCATTGCCATGTTTGTCGTCATTTGGCCCGTCACTATGGGTATCCTTGCCGGAATCGGTCATAGGGTCGGGTCCTACGACTTCTACTTCAACGACTATCCGCTACCGCAAGTGATGAAGTTGATTTACGGCGTTGTCATCGCATTCATATGCACTCCAGTGACCATTATCGTCATCATGTTGCGGAACCAATTCCATGAAGAACTTTACTATGAAGGCTTGGCAAATGGTACGCTACAGCGGGACCAAGAAGACTGTTCAACGGGTTCGATCGATCAAGACATTAGCACCACCAAACACCAATCTGCAGAAGCAATAGTGTGATAATTGGAAAAAATGGAAAAAAAAAAAAAAAAAGGAAAAAGCATGCGCAACTCTAATTTAATATTTAACACACCCTGATATTTAGTTACAATCTAACAATCTATAATATCCCTTCCTAAACTTATAATTTTCCCCTTTGTTGTTTATCCCGCGGCATCGCACACCAATGCATGCAACTTATTGATCTACTTTGATACATAGAAGAGGCAAAAAAGAAAACACTGCCCAAAAAAAACGCCCGAGAAGCAAAAACAGACCCGAATTTTTAAATTATACCAAAATTCTTGGATACTTGGTGAGAATACGCGCCGAATTCGTGCCCATTCGGTTCTGCAAACCTAATTTCCCTAGCGATTCTTGTAAAAATGTAACTTCTTCGTCTTCGTCTTCGCTTTCGTCATCTTCCATGACACGGCACAGCAAGTAGTCTTTGATGATGTTCACTATACCCAACATCTCTACGAAATCATCCTCCACATCGCTCTCGTCCTCTATCTCTTCATTCGCAAGCTTGCTCATGATTATGTCATTAGTACAGCTTTTCTGGTTCAGGCTGAACTCCCAATTTGGCTTCAATGGAGTCTCGCCCATCATCGTACGACGCGATGGTAACATTGGTATCTTTGATTGCAGAGGCGGCAAGATGGAACAGCCTGCAGAAGAGTAGTTGGGCACGGCGTGAGCAGGTTGATAAGGTGGCATAACATGTTGTGGCTGGCGATTCAAAACACTACCTGTAGTGGATGAATGCAAAGGTGGTAAATGTTCGGTAACCGAACTACCTGCTGGATATTTAGCCAGCTGTATTGGCACGTAAGATGTTGTGTTTGTAGTAGGTGAAGCGGAGCCACCGGCCTGCAGGGACTGATATGGCATAGCGGTAGGTGGTTGGACATAGCTCGTTTGCGCAATCGGAATATGCGCAGAGGATGCAGGGGAAGCAGCACCACTACCGCTTTGTTGCAAAATATAGTTATTCGTCATATTTCTTGATAGTTTAGTGAAAAACTGGGTTGCACCGGCGATCGTCTTATTAGAACAGCCGTCCTCATATACAGGCATCATTTGGCTGTTGCCGCCTTGGCTTACCGCCTTACCATTATTGTAGTACAATGGCGGCAGGATTGTTTGCAATCTGGCACTCAACTGTGGAGAATAGAATGGCTTGTACTGAGATATTTCGTCTGAACAAAATTGATTTAACGAAATCGGTTGTGGCTGCTGCTGCTGCTGCTGCTGTGAAGGCAAACGTTGAGGAATTCCCGTGGGCAATGGGGGTAATATTTGTGGAGAGGTAGAATGTGACTTGAAACTGCCGTTCACAAGATATGGGAGAGAAGCAGGACGGGATGACACCGCATCCTTTATGTTTCTTTTGTTCTTCTTACTGGCTCTCTTTGAGCCGAGTTTGGGACCTCTCTTCCTCTTCAAGATGCCACCATTCTCCAGATGAATCTTCAAATGCTTTTTCAGGTCCTGTGGACGCTTGAACTTCTTAGAACAGGTAGAGCAGCCAAACGGCTTTAATGGTACGTGAACTCTCAGATGTGAAGTGATATGGTCTCTTTTCTCCGTTTTCGTAGAACAGTCCCCCCAATGGCAGTTCAGTTGTAAATTCTTATGTGACTTCCTGCCCACATGGTCATGGCATAAATGACTATACAGCAGCTCCGGTTGGTTGAACATCATACCACAGTTTTCCCATTTGCAGTAAAGAACTATGTCTTCAGAATCGCCGTCGTTATCCATATCATCCTCATCATCGTCAGCCGGGTTATGCCCTTGCGTCAGTGGTGACGAAGAGGAAGAGTCAGACGAAGATGGTGTGGTGGGAGAAGCAGCTGAGGCACCCAATAAATCATATGGTGGGGTGTTCAAATGCGAAGAACTATGGTAGGGCAGGGATGATGAAGAAGTGCTGCTGGGTGACATTTGTTCCTCTTCTTGCCCTTTCGAACCAATAGCCTCTGTGGCACATGTATTCCTGGACCTCTTCGAACAATCAGAGGCCCTTTTTGATAGGTTGGGACTGGGCAGCCCGTCCCCTTTCGAAGCGCTGGGAACAACTTTTCTGTCATTTTCTATGGAGTGCTGGCTGACCTGAGGCGTGGCAGTGCCATTTTCCTTATTAAGCAGATCTTCCAGTGGCACCATATTAAGCTACTTCAAACAAACTCGATTTACGATTTTTACTTTCTCTCTTTGCACTTATCCAAAATTGTGGTGCAATAACTGTACGGCTTTCTTGATAGAACTGTGACAAAAGCCAAAGGTGCATAGGCGGCGAGTCTTGGAACACATCCAACTCACTTTATTATGTTGCGTTTTCATTTTATCTTATTTTTTCCGATTTGTAGATTGGCCTCCCTTCCGTAAAACGTGACTTTTCAAGCCTTCATCATCTCGGACGTAATTTTAGAAACTCCGAACAAAAGGTTATTTTATTTCTCTGCGATGAAGTCTGGGAATCGCACAGAATATACCGTACAAACGCGGTTCTCCGCTTGGTATGCCTAGTTTTCACATTGACTAGAAACGGCCGTACAGGTTAAAGTTCGTAAAAACATTCTTTTTGGACATTCGAAGGAAAAAAAATCAAAAATGGAAATTAAAGAGATGTATGTCTTATCGTTTATGGAATATTTATTACGTATAGGAACGGCAGCCATCATTCGTTCATTACACGCAGAACCCTCCTGGAGTAGTCTACGTTATCTGAAAGCGAGATGTTAGAGTGGTTTGTGGCATCGTCACTTGCTATGGTGCTGAGCATTTTACTCGGGTCCAATCTCTGGTCCACCAGCACTGCGTCTTCACCGAGGGCGATATTAGATTCTATTTTATCATGGTGCTTTTGGGTGGGTGGCGAATGGAGGAAGGTAGAAGCTCTTCTGGAGAGGGTGGGGTCACGGAATGGGCTTGCTAGTGTGCTGGGGTCATTCAGGGGACTGCCTGCAGTCAGGGAATACGTGGATTGGCGTGAAGAGGGCGATTCGGACGTAATCTGTCCCTTTTCATCGGTGTATATTAATCTTGGCGTGGAGAAAGTGGAACTTGACGATGGCGAGGGCGTGTGTAGTGTGGCGGAGGTGGCCGTGGCGGTTTTGTTCGGGTACTTGGACTGTGAGAATTTACTTTGGTATGCGTTCTCGAAGTCCTGCGCCTTTCTTGCTGGTCTTGTTCTATAATGGTATATCAGGTATATCAGTACGCATATTATCGCTAGGCATACCACGCCGACCACCACAAAAGTGGCTGCTATTTTCCCGGGGGAATGCCAATACCCTTTCTTTCCTGTAGACTTGTTTGTGGGTATGTTGTTGTTGTTATTGGTATTGTTGCTGTTGCTGTTGCTGTTGCCGTTGCTGTTCGTGATTCTACCACCGACACCGACAGAGGTAGTGGTCACTACTGAGATGGGCGTTTCAGTGGGGGCAGAAGAATAAACCTGCGTTATTATTTTTGTCGTGGTGAGATATCTTGAAGTGATTTCCGAGACGTTTGCGTCCATGGTGTGCACGGAAGTGACTGTTATCACGGAATACTTTAACGATGTCTGTAGGTTCACGGAAGTTATAATGGACGTCGTTGGGGCCGCTGTTGTGCTGGTATAGGCCACCGTCGTGCTTGATGTAGAAGCTGGAATGGATGACGTTGTAGTTGAGGAGGTTGTGCTCGACGACGCTGAACTTGCTGAGCTTGAGCTTACAGGCGTTGAAGACGCTATACTTGTCGACGTAGGAGATGTTGATGTGAAAGTTATTGGTGTGGATGTTGACGAAATCGTGCTTGTCAGTGTGCTCGTCGACGAAGATGTACTTGTTGGCGTAGAAGTTGAGGAGATTGTGCTCGTCGACGTAGAAGTTAAAGAGGTTGTGCTCGCTGGCGTGGAAGTTGAAGAGGTTGTGCTTGTTGGCGTAGAAATTGAGGAGCTTGCGCCCGTCGACGTCGGAACCGGGGCCGTTGTGGTTGCGCTCAAACTGGTCGTGTCCAATGTTGTGAGAGTACTGCTGGCTGTGATGCTGCTACTTGCGGCACTACTGCTGGCGGTGCTAATGCTCGCACTGGATGTGCTGGGGGCTGTCGACGTTTCCACACTCTGTATCGAGCTTAGCGGCGTCTGCCCCAAATATATATAACCGAAAAGGTTCTCATCAGCATTCCCACATTCTTCATAACCGTACCCGGGACACGCACCACTACAGTTGCCCACCGAAGTCTGCGTGCTGGGCTCCGAATCGCTGCACCAGCACATGTACCCCTGCACTACGGCAAACTGGTGGCCTGCGCAGTTATTCGAACACCACCCATTGCTCTGAAACTGTTCTCGTACGCCGTCGGTGGTCGCTGTGTTTTGCGACGAGCATACCGATTGTGTGGCCCGTACCAGGCTGGCGCATAGCGCACTGCACACTAACCATATATTTACTTTTGTATTCATCGTTGCCGTCTGCATGCGTTCTGTTCTGAGGATCCCACGTATCTGACCTATCTCTTCTTTCCAAAATATATATAAACAAACTTGCTGCGATGAACTCCCCTGCTGCACCCGGCCCCTGAAGCAAGGCCAATCACAATACTACAGAACGTATATATATCCAAGAACCTTTCCAGCTTTTTGCAACAGAACGATTTGCTCACCTTAATCCATGCCAATATCCCGGTGTGGCCCAATACGGAAATGCCGTAACAGTACTATTGTCCTGCAGTAAACACATGCTGCCCGAAGGGGTAACAAAAACAGCGCAATATGCAGGTACTGTGCCTTTGATTCCCCTTTACGGTCGCGCCCCCCCTCCGTTCTGGAAACCACATACACACAGCGCCCCCGCGGCCTCGTCTGGGCATAGCTGCCGACACCAGGTCCGTACAGAAAAATGTCTTGCTCCTTATCGCTGCACGCCATGTACCGTAAAACGCAGTCCGTAAGGTCGTAGTGGCAACCGTATGCATCGTGTAGTTGACAACGTTAACGTTGACGTTGACGTCGACGTTGTCGTTGCTGTTGCTGTCGCTGTTGCTGTTGATACTCATGTATGATACGGTACATTTATCATTCGGGACGGGGATGATTTTGAGATGACTTCTTCGTGAAACATGATTTTTCATTTTTCATATATTTCATTTTTCATTTTTCATTACTATTTGGTGAAGTCTCGAAAATGTCTCATAGAAGCAATTGGTAGTAAGCTTAGAAGTACCTGCAAGTCGCTATTCGGAATTTGTGACGGTAAAGAACCCGCTAGATACCGAATATGCACGACAAGAAGTCGCCTATGGCAAACTCTCACTATTTGAAAAACTTGAAACAGCAGTTTCGTAACAAAAACCTGATCGAAACGACTATTCATCTGGTAAATTGCAATGACCATGACTCATTGGCCTTCTTGGCGAGGACATACGGGATTCCACCGCAGTTGCGACACGTGGTGTGGCCGATCCTGTTGAAGTACCATCCGATGTGCATTTCGCCTAATATCGCCTCCAACACCATCTCCTGGGACCCCATAACGAATGATTTCATACTGAACGACCCTTTTTTGAACAGTAAAACGTCCAGTGATAAACAGGACAGAGATGACGAGAAAAATGTTCTCCCGTACGATATCGAATCTGTCATTCTGCATGACTTGAAAAAGTACTTCCATTCAAGATCGAACCCTGCGGGCTCGTCCAGCAATGCCAACACCACCAACATCGCCACACCAACGCCCGGCTCGTCGTCGGACTCTTCTACGATCTCTTCTATGGAGGTATTATCTCCCTCTTTGGACTTCGAGTTTCAGATCATCGAGACCTTGAAAAATGCCATCGTGAAGTTTCTGCTAAAATGGTCGAAAATCTTCAAGTATGAGAGCGGTCTTGCCTGGATTGCCCTGGGGCTGGCTGAATGGTACCCAATCTACCCCTATGAAACCACGTCTCCTTTCAACGAGACTCGCTCGTTTTATGACGCGGACGACTATATAGTACTGAGCGGCAGAAAGCACGCTCATCTAAGCACCAGCACCAGCGCTAACAACAATCCTCATGTCAACACGAATAACAACAGCACGAATATAACGTCAGGCATGCACAACCTGAGTATCAACACTAATACCAGCTTGCACAATTCTCCCTACATTTCTCATACGCTATCATACCTGTATAGAGAGTATCCATTACCTTTTGAACTGCGATCGAAATTGCCAATTGCACCAATTTTCTCATTTAATGCTCTTTTCGAAAGACTGGCTCTCGTCATCCTACACTGCCCCGATACTATCCTAGCACACAAACAGTTGAAAAATGACTCAAACACGTCATCGAGCTCAAAGGCAAACCCGAATTTCAACACTAATTATTTCCCTATTATATCTGGTGGTGACTTGTCATTTCAAACTCAGGTTTTTTTCAAGGTATTTTCTTCAATTTTGCCCGAGCTTTACCAGCCTTTGACGGAAGAGTCCTCATTGCAACCTTCATCGCCAAGAAGTTCCTGGATCTATTGGTGGTTGAAATGCTCCGGTTCTAAAGCTCTGCAAAGGCAAGATAGGGGACGCGTATGGGATTTGCTGCTTGGCTGGAGGCCCAAACCAAACATGAACACAATAAATTTCTTCTTGAATTACAACGACAAGCAGATGGATCATCTTTACCACGATTCACCGCAGTGTGATAACGAGCAGTATTGGATGAAAGATTGGATAGCTTTGTACAATAATGATCCGTTTTGGTTCCCTGATCTGGATAGCATGGAACTGGGGTCCAAGAAATTTCCCTATGATTATATGGTTTTCAAAGAATTACTCTTGCGGAATAAATATGGTGGTACTCAAGATAAAACTCAAACGAACGATACAACGCCTCCTACTGATAGTGGTTCAAATGAAGATAAGTCAGAATTAAAATTACCTTTTTCTTCAATTGATCCCCATATGCAACTCATCTTCATTTTTATCGCGATTTTGCAATTCAATGAATTCAAACTACTAGAGTTTGAGGAAGTGGAAATTTCAGAATTTTTAAATAATCTTCCTCTACTAACGAAATTCGATGACTCTTCCTACAGGAAACTATACGAAAATACAGAATCTAGCGTAACCAGCCTACCTTCGTCACCAACTACTTCCACAATGGCATCATTACAATCAAATTCTAACTCAAGTGCTCATATTTCCAATCATCACATGCTGATCGAAGTTGGTAATGATGCCAAAGCTTCGCATTGTTTTGATGATCTTTTGAACATGGCGGGGGATATTTGGAGGAAATGGTTATGGAGAGAATTAGAGGAAAGCTCTATTTGAAACTTTGTAAAATTCTGCGTTAAGATATACATAATTTTCGTACCCAATATTTAACTCCTTGCATCTTTTTTATTTCTTTTTAAAATAGTCAATATTCTTCTAACATTACTTTTCTTCGATTTCGAGCTTTTTATATAGCAAAATTTTAATATTTAGTGCTTGAATATACGTAGCCTTTTTCTTTCTTTTACTTTTTTGGTAGTTTTTATTAGTAGTACATCTATTGATAAAAAAATATATAAAGTTCTTCTAAAAGTTTATAGACCGATGTTTTTCAATTCCAACTCGATTCTGTTCGTTGAATCAACATCATTCAAAAGTCTTAAGTTCTCCTCGATGTTGTTTTGTAAACTTGGAATTTTCTGAATAATTAATCCGCCGAATTTTATCATTTGCAATTTAACATTCTCAATGGTTTCCTTGTTACAATTTATTTGGAAAACATGGCTCCACAGTTTTTCCACATTTTGGATAAAATCCGCGCTACTAATCGCATTAAATTTACCAATTATTGAAACCCCAATCTCACTAGCGGCTAACTGTGTTCTCCATGTGTAGATAATCCTATCGTTATGGAAAAGATATACCACTTCATCTATTATAAAGTCCAGTAAATTTATCGGGTACTTCGATTTAGAATTGTTACATATCTCAACAAAAATCTTCAACAAATTAATCACATACTCCTCGTTCTCAATGTTTCGTTTGGACGATCTTTGCGTAATTTCAGTGTTGGGTTTAATTCTCTTTATTGTGGATTCATCTGAAGCCTGTCTGGTGGAATCTTCACCATCATCAGATTCTTTACCTAATGATTGGATAATTTCTTTGGACCTTTCAATTAGTAATGCAATCGTTGCATCCTGTGGATTCACACTAACATATTTTGCATATAATGGTATTATTTTTTCAACATATTTCGTGCTCTTTCTTGACGCCTCGATTCCCATTACATCATTGATGGAATCTTGGAGGTCGTTATCACCGGTCACCGTCTGACAGAATTTTTCTGTCAACGAAACCACTGCACTCACGATATGCTCTTTACCATCCCATGATCTGCCACTTAATGCCTCCTTAGATATATCGAATAGTTTAACAATTTGCGCATGAGGAATGTTATTATCAATCCTTTCACATAATTGTATAACCGATTTAGCACATGTTTTCCTAATCGAAAAATCATTCGACTTGATATTTGTACAAAGTATATCTAAAATCTCCGGTAAATATAACTTAACAGTACCGGCACCAGAACTCGAGGCCTCTGTCCAGATCTTGTTATATAGAGATTCCAAATCTTTATCTTCATCGTTGCATGCTACAAAAATCAAAGGCATGAATATGCTTGCCACGTTATCGAATTCTGACCTAGCATAACTTAAAATTGAGTCAATCGCTGTACCGACAATTTTCTTGTTATTTTCTGTTGACATAGGCTCGAAGTATTTCGACATAAGTCTTTCAGAATATTTGATGCACTTATCCAATGCAGAAACTTTGAATAAGTATCCCATTGTAATGGCAAATGTGATATTAACAGACTCATTTCTATCTTCAAACATGGTTAGGCAAACTTTCAATAGCTTCCCAGAATAGGGTTTCATTTGCATAGAGTACCGTTTCACTAAGAGGATTATAACAAGTGAGGAAGCCACTTTGGATGGCAAACCGACAGATTTTTTTGCTGCTTTTATAATCACATTGATTATATCCTCCATCATGGAATCATCCGAATTGGAAATCAATTTTTCAACCGTTTGGAATAATGGTGAGTTGGTAACACCGTTTTTTCTCTGCGTATCGATAACATTAGCATCAATATTATAATTAGCAGCATTTAATGCCAGATAATTGATTACTTGAGGTTCAATGGAAGAGAATAGTGTAATAAAATCGTAAATCAAGTCTGGAGTGAATGGTTTGATCGCGCCGGGAGAGTTTTTCACCAAATCAATTAAAGTGGTAAGCGCAAAATTCCTAACTTCTTCCGCGTCACTGTTCAAACCGTGTAGCCCCAATAAGAACGGCAAAATATTATCCAATATTTCCTTGGATTTGACAGGGTTCACTCCCTTTTCCACATCAATAGATTTTGCCAGTATTTTGGCCAAAACAGTGGTAAATTTGGTACCGACTTCTCGAACACTGTCCTTGATATCATCCATGGTTCTAAATGCCATTGTCCAAATTTTCAGCATTTGATCGGAAAACTTTTCTTGGGGTTGAGATTGGATCAACTGTAATAACGCGGATGTGCTCGCCTCTCGAACCCTCCATTCCTTGTTAGCCATACCGCTCAAAAGTTCTTGAAGAATAGCGTCGAAATAAAGGGAGATCGTCGAAGAAGAATCCGAAATCAATGTATTCCAAATATCAGTCATTGAGCGTGAAACTGCTTGGAATGGATCAAACCTGTACCTATACAATTTTGGGATCAACTTTTTTGAAGTCTCTTGATCATTTACCAATATTTCTTCTAGAGAAGACTTGGACATGATAGCACCGAGACCGAATGCAATACCTTTCCTTGATGACCATAAGGCGGAACTCTTGGCAAGAGACATGAATTTATAAACAAGTGCAGGGTCCCCAACCTCGGATGCTAAGTTCAGAATATCTTTGTAAGTACTGATGGACCCGTCACCTGTGTTTAAAATGCCAGGCTCAAATAATTCGGTCTCTTCAGAAACTGAACCCGAGACACCAGTAGCACTTGTAGATGCAGTGCCTGCGGTTGAATCTGTGAACGATTTGAGTAACCCTTTAACCATACTTTCCTTCAAGTCCGAACCACCAATTTCATAAACCAACGAAAGCCCTCTGGCGGCTGAATCCTGTATAAATTCATCCCTGTCAGCTAAAAACCTCATGAATCTCAAGTGAATCTCATCACATTTAGAGGCGACCTCTGGCAAATGACTCAAGTATTGAATATATGATAACAACCAAATACAACATGCCTTTCTTAAGGAAGGTTTCGTGGAACTGCAACCTGAAAGAATCTCATCAAGTATGGTGGTAACGTTTGTGGCGGGAAATTTTTGTTGCATAATCGTAACATCAAAATTTGGAATATCAACTTGTTTAATCAAGTATCTACTTGACCATTCACCAGCCAAGACAGTTAAGGATTCACCAACTGAAAATAAGAAATCATTTTGCTTGGAAACATGAGTTTCTAGTAGCTTCTCTTGAAAAATACTGAAATTTTCTAATTCGTTTGAATATAGTGATAAATATGACCAAGTTTGAATAGCTGTCACATCGTTGATTAATTTATCCTGTACATTGTCCATAATTTGCGTCAAAAATTTTTTTCGTTCTTGAGGATTTACTTTGAAAAGTAAACCAAATTTTGTCACCTGACAAACTAGCTTTAATATCATATTTTTGTTGGTAGTAGAATGTGATAGATGAGTTACCAAGTTCTCTAATAGCTTTAGAATACTCGCATCTTGAATATGAATCGTTTGGTTCTTCAAATACAATCTCGGAAGAACGTAGGATGCAATATATGTTTCTGCCAGTGTTTGCGATTCAGATATACATGTTATTTGTCTAATGTGTTCCGAATCTACGGTAGCAGTGGAGATGATACCAATGATGCTTGCACAAACTTCTAAATCATTATCACTTAACGATTGGAACTTAGTAATGAGTAAATGGTACAAATCGGGAACAATTTTTTCCAGTTTCTGTAAAATAGTACTGTTTACAAAATTCAATAACGTCAAGAGGAGAGAACCAAATATTGGGTCTTGATATGGAAATATTGCTACTTGTTCACCCTTGCTGTCCGTAGTAGTGAACTCGTTTGACAAAAGGGTTAAGAAGCGAATAAACATATCATCATTCATTGTTTGAACCATTCCATTCACCCGAGACACAGCTGTATCATCAAGTTCCAAAGCTTTATCTATTCTAATTGACCAATCTTCATCTTGGATTACCATTGTTTTTTTACCATAGATTGCGTTGGAAATGAGACATTGTTTAATGAATCTGACAATGTTATTCAACGATTTCCGAGTAATTACTGCAGATTCAGAATCTAGCTGACTGATAAAAATTTGAAGAAATTCATCGAATTGAGGAAATCTTGTCTCGGACAATTGAGAGCCCAATAAATCCGATGTCTTCACAGTAACCGAAGCGTTCAAAGAAGCGTTATTGATTCTAAACCAGAAAGGCTGTAGTCCCTTGAACGATTCTTCGATAATATCAAATCTGTTCGTTCTCGCAGTACCCCAAAGATTGAACAATCTTGCTTCCGAGTCGTGGAAGGGGAAAGCGGCGTTGGTAAACTTTATAGAAACATACTTTAGCGCCATAATAGAGTTGATAGTGTCGTTATTATTTTCCTGCTGTTCCTCATCAATCGATAGGTTTTTCCTGAGTAGAGCTTTCAAATGCAATTTGGATTGAGATGGCAAGTTTGATAGATGGCCCACCAAAGAAAGCAAAGCCTCTTGAACACTGGCGCGGAATTGTGGTAAATCGCTTTGTAGGGATTCAAATAAGAATTCAATATAGGACAAGTCGCTTACTAGATCGAAATCTTTTTTCAGGATATCACCCAACGTTTCGTATTGTAATTGTCTTTGCAAAATTGCAGTTTTGAAAGCCGGTGTCTGGGATCCCAGCTGTAGTTTGGGCCAACCCTCCGCATGAAGGTTATTTCTGATCAAGGAAACAATACTAGTGGCGAAATCTGTAGATGAAGACGACGACGAAGAAACATGCAAATTTTGGTAATTCAATTTTGCTACGTGACGAATAAAGGCGAGGGTCAAAGATCTCAGTTTATATTCAGATGAATGCAACCCGATGGAGCAAATTAGAGAAATCGATTCTGGGTTGTTGGTGGCGAACTGACTTCTGTTTAAAATTGACAGAATTTTCTCCTGCAGGACAGATTTTACGGGCGGTCTTCCCTTTGCATTGTCCCCTATGTACAATGTCTGCAAGAACGTGATGAACTCTTCATTTTCGCAAGGCATGGGGAAGCGTTTCATTAACTGTGCCGCGGAATCAGATAGAGTCGTAGAATCCTTAGAGACAACGCACAGAAATTTCATCAGTTCTATAACCCTGGGCGACTGCTCAGTAGTTTGACCGGCCGCAATGCCGTGGCAAACAAACTGGAAAATGGCAGTTTTGAACTTGTGCAACTGGTCCTTGTTGAAAGTGACGCCCGCATCGTAAGTAAAGAAAGCTACGTCCGCCAGAGATAGGCCCGGACACGTATAGCCCCTCGACAGAGGCTGTTGCGAAGTCTGAGGCTGCTTGGAGGGTACCAGCAGGAAAAACCTGGTGAACTGGCGCATCAAAAACGCAAAGCCTTTTTCGTCCAACTGTAGAGACTGCACAAACTTCTCCTGCTCGGGTGAAGAGTCCTGAGGGGCAACCCAGTCCAAAATAAGCTTCAAAAGGATATGGAACATTCTGGCGGCTACTGTGCCCGTGAGCGCAGGGATGCTGGACACGACCAGGGGCAACAGCAGCTGTCTTTCTTGCGGGGAGAGCCTATCTATTCCCTTGGACGCCAGCAGCAGACTGTAGAGGCGGACATTAGTAGAGTCTTGATGAGCGGCTAAATTGGGCTCCTCTGCTTGGACAATAAGCGCCCGCACAGGAAGCTGGACCTGGGGCAGAGTATTTATTCTAGATATGACGTTCTTCAGGGCAGAAAACACTGCTGTTCTGACAGAGGCATGTGGAGACGCCAGCTTCAGCAGCAATGGCGGCAAAAAGGTTTGCAGACCAGTTTCGAACTTTTGAGGGGAGTCGGCGATAGCCAGGCGCAATTCTGTTTTCTCCACGAGTTGTTTCTCCTTCGTTTCATCAAGGGACATGGCCATGATTATATGCGTGATAAAACCGAGTATAGCCTGTTTATTTTGCGTTTGGCAGTCCAGCAGAAAAGATCAAAAGGTCGTTATTAGGAACCTTTTTTTAGCTTCTTTATATTAGATAAAGTACCTTTTTGCCACCTGAAAATGCCTTTTCCGGAGACCGGGTAACATATGGCTGCATCACTTAGGCGGCTAAAACAAGGAAAAGAAGATATAAAAAAGAATTAAGGAATATCAGAACTCTCACAGCTCTTCTCAGAAGCTGTCGGTAATGGGAGGCTGCTGATCAGGTACCGAGGACCGTGTTTTGGCGGCACACTGGCGACGTCCCATGTCTTCATCAAGGTAGAATGTCAAGCGGTTAAACTCTCAAGCATGTATAGTCACGGAACAGAGAGTGTGAAACCATGCATGCGTATTTAGTAGAATGTACATACTGCTATTTCATCACCTTTCTTTGTTCTCTATGGTATATAAATGCCCAATTTTTCTAGGCGTTGTTGGAGAATGAAGAAAAACCAAAAAAAAAAAAAGAGATAAAAAGAGCAGGGGAAAAAATAAATGAGAATGTGTACGGCTCTAAACTGAGAAACCGGACTCCACACAAACAGAAACACCATATGAGCTCACAACCCTCTTTCGTCACCATAAGGGGAAAGGCTATCTCTCTAGAGACACAGACGGAGTCGCTCCTCTCCAAATACTCCACGTTCGCGCAAACAACAAGCTCAGAGCAAACTGGACAAGAGAAGAAGATAGACAAGCAAGTGGAGGAAATCTTGGGCCAGAGACAGGACGTAATCGATTCGCTAACTCAGATCTGCGATGCGAACCCGGCAATCTCTGCCTCAAAACTCTCGCAGCTGCAGCGTCACAAGGAGATCTTACAAGACCACTGGAAGAGCTTCCGCAACATCAGGTCCTCCATCCAGCAAGAACGCAACAGGCTCAACCTGCTGTTCAGCGTGAAGAACGACATCGCCAACTCCGCCACGGATGCGCCAGCCCCCATCGGCGACGCTGACGAGTACATCCAAAACGAGACAAGGCGGATCGACCAGTCCAACAACGTCGTCGACCGCCTTATTTCCCAGGCCTGGGAGACCCGGTCGCAGTTCCACTCGCAGAGTAATGTCTTGAACACCGCAAACAACAAGGTGCTGCAAACTCTGCAAAGAATACCGGGCGTTAACCAGCTCATTATGAAGATCAACACGAGGAGGAAGAAGAACGCGTTTGTATTGGCTACGATAACCACACTTTGTATACTATTTTTGTTTTTCACATGGTAAATAGCAACTCTAGTTAACAACGTACATAAAACATAATTCGAGGTGCTCGGGCTCGCCATTTTGTATTTCTTCTATCCTCATTGGAGTAAAGTATCAATTAAAGGGTGTGGAGTAATGCAGTGAGGGGCTGATGACTGCATTGGCAAAAGTTGAAAAAAAAGGTGAGGAAAAGAAAAGAAAAGAAAATCAAACGCAGCAAAATGTAATAAAATGTGGGGGAATGCATTGCACTCGAACCATATATAACCTGTGGTTTGTGTTATGACAGGAACTATACAACCGTTCTATGTTTCACTCCCTGTGTCGTGTTGTAGCATTTTCCAAACGTTACATATTCCGACCACCTCAGCGCCCCTATACTAGTTTAACGCAAGAACAAGGCCGCTTGTCTAAAATTATGGAAGATTTACATAGCGACTACGTCCCGCTTATAGCCAGTGTCGACGTCGGCACCACCTCATCCCGATGCATTCTTTTCAACAGGTGGGGTCAGGACGTTTCAAAACATCAAATCGAATACTCAACTTCTGCCTCGAAGGGCAAAATTGGGGTTTCCGGGCTAAGAAGACCCTCCACCGCCCCAGCTCGCGAAACGCCAAGGACCAGCGACGTTCAGGTCAACGGCCAGCCCATATTTTCAGCAGAAGGCTACGCCATCCAAGAAACCAAGTTCGTAAAGATTGAAGAACTGGACCTGGACTTCCACAATGAGCCCACATTGAAGTTCCCGAAACCGGGTTGGGTTGAGTGCCATCCGCAGAAAATCCTGATGAATGTTGTCCAGTGTCTTGCCTCGAGTTTGATCTCATTGCAAACCATCAACGCCGAGCGTGTTGCGAATGGCCTGCCCCCCTACAAGGTGACCTGCATGGGCGTGGCAAACATGAGAGAGACCACGATCCTGTGGTCCCGCCGGACCGGCAAACCGATTGTTAACTACGGTATTGTCTGGAACGACACCAGGACGATCAAGATTGTCAGAGAAAGATGGCAGAACACGAGCGTCGAGAGACAACTACAACTGAGACAAAAGACTGGGTTGCCGCTGCTATCCACGTATTTTTCGTGCTCCAAACTTCGCTGGCTCCTGGACAACGAACCTCTGTGTGCCAACGCATACGAGGAGAATGACTTGATGTTTGGTACGGTGGACACATGGCTGCTTTACCAACTGACCAAGCAAAAGGCGTTTGTATCCGACGTGACCAACGCCTCCAGGACAGGATTCATGAATTTGTCCACTCTGCAATACGACGAGGAGCTGTTAAGGTTCTGGGATATCGACAGCAACTTGATTCACCTGCCTGAAATTGTGCCCTCGTCCCAATACTACGGAGACTTTGGTATCCCCGATTGGATAATGGAAAAACTGCACGATTTACCTAAGGCGGTGCTGCAAGATCTGGTTGAGAGCAACCTTCCCATTCAGGGTTGCTTGGGCGACCAGAGCGCCTCAATGGTGGGCCAGCTCGCCTATAAGCCCGGCGCTGCAAAGTGCACCTATGGTACGGGTTGCTTTCTACTGTACAACACGGGGACCAAGAAACTGATATCTCAACATGGCGCATTGACGACTCTAGCGTTTTGGTTCCCAAACTTACAAGAGCACGATGGCAAAAAACCCGAACTGAGCGAGCCTCATTTTGCCCTGGAAGGCTCCGTCGCTGTGGCTGGTGCCGTGGTCCAATGGCTGCGTGATAACTTACGACTAATCAATAAATCAGAAGACGTTGGCCCCATAGCATCTACAGTGCCTGATTCCGGCGGTGTAGTTTTTGTTCCTGCATTTAGCGGCCTATTCGCTCCATACTGGGATCCCGATGCAAGAGCCACTATCATGGGAATGTCCCAGTTCACGACTGCTTCCCACATCGCCAGGGCCGCCGTAGAAGGTGTCTGCTTCCAGGCCAGGGCCATCTTGAAGGCGATGAGTTCAGACGCATTTGGTGAAGGTTCCAAAGATAGAGACTTTTTAGAAGAGATATCCGATGTCACGTATGAAAAATCGCCATTATCTGTTCTGGCAGTGGACGGTGGAATGTCAAGATCCAATGAGGTCATGCAAATCCAGGCGGACATCTTGGGACCGTGTGTCAAAGTTAGAAGGTCCCCAACAGCAGAATGCACCGCTTTGGGGGCCGCCATCGCGGCCAACATGGCATTCAAAGACCCGAAGTCACGCCCACTATGGAAAGACCTGCACGATGTGAAAAAATGGGTTTTCTACAACGGGATAGAGAAAAATGAACAAATATCACCCGAAGTTCATCCAAGCTTGAGGATATTCAGAAGCCAATCCGATGATGCGGAAAGAAGAAAGCACTGGAAATATTGGGAGGTTGCCGTTGAAAGATCTAAAGGCTGGCTGAAGGACATAGAAGGCGAACACGACCATGTCATAGAAAACATTCAACGGTAAAGTAAACCATGATTACTCTTGTAGCATCACTTTAATGTAAATTTAAATTTCATATTCTTGTTAACCATGTATTATATATATATGTATATTTCAAATGACTGCAAAACTAAAATGTAAGGGTGTAACCCAAACATTACGATAATTTATTATCTTAACATATCTTGTTCGGGTTTTCTCAAGCGAAAAAACCCGACGCAGCAAGAAAAAAGAAGACGCAGAAAAGTATTATTGATTTGCATATAAACGAGAAACAATTCGCAACCATTGAAAAACTGTTTTGACTAAATTTATTTCTTAGTGGTCCCTTGTTAACTACAGCAGAAAAGAGAACTCAAACTAAAATGGCCCCAGGTAAAAAAATCGCTCCAGCTCCATTCGGTGCTAAGTCTACCAAGTCTAACAAGACCAAGAACCCATTGACTTACTCTACTCCAAAGAACTTTGGTATTGGTCAAGCCATTCAACCAAAGAGAAACTTGTCTAGATACGTCAAATGGCCAGAGTACGTCAGACTACAAAGACAAAAGAAGATCTTGTCCATCAGATTGAAGGTTCCTCCAACCATCGCTCAATTTCAATACACTTTGGACAGAAACACCGCTGCTGAAACCTTCAAGTTGTTCAACAAGTACAGACCAGAAACTGCTGCCGAAAAGAAGGAAAGATTGACCAAGGAAGCCGCCGCCATCGCTGGTGGTAAGTCCAAGCAAGACGCTTCTCCAAAACCATACGCCGTCAAGTACGGTTTGAATCACGTTGTCGCCTTGATTGAAAACAAGAAGGCTAAGTTGGTTTTGATCGCCAACGATGTCGACCCAATTGAACTAGTTGTCTTCCTACCAGCTTTGTGTAAGAAGATGGGTGTTCCATACGCTATCGTCAAGGGTAAGGCCAGACTAGGAACTTTGGTCAACCAAAAGACCTCCGCTGTCGCCGCTTTGACTGAAGTCAGGACTGAAGACGAAGCTGCTTTGGCCAAGTTGGTTTCCACCATTAACGCTAACTTCGTTGACAAATACGATGAAGTCAAGAAACACTGGGGTGGTGGTGTCCTTGGTAACAAGGCCCAAGCCAAGATGGACAACAAAGCTAAATCATCCGAATCCGCTTAGACCGAAAAATGAGAAAATTTGCATAAGAAATTTAACTTTTAATAATACTATTATTAATTTCAAGCGTTTTAATATAATAATGACCTTAAATAACCTTTTAAGGTGGTTACTTTGTTGAAGCTTTGACACTTGGGACATGGGAAGTACCTCATTATAGGAAAATCATATCGACTTGTTTTGAATATCACAAAATTTTTTGCATGCCTTAGTGGCTTGGAACTCCTGGCTGTGTTGATCGCATGCAAAAATTTTTGTCTATCCAGGTCAAAAAAGGTCATTTAATCAACTTCTCCAAAGACGATATGATTATTCCATTGAAGTGAGCGAAAACCGTTGTTTCGAGCCAAAGTTACAGAAGTAGTCACCATCGTAAATAAATATTGCCATTGCAGATCTATGCCGGGAGCGAATTCGAATCCGTACGCCCGTTTGCATGTTTTTTGTTATTGCCAATCTTGGAGCTTGAGGCGCTATTGATTAGTGGATGTTTCCGCTTCCAATGGTGTTTTGAGCTGCTCCTATCGGTGGCCAAGTCAAGAATAAATGTGATGCCATTAGGAATGTCGTCAGCAGACGACCATCGCAATTATAAAGAAGACGCGGAAGCCCTGTATTGAGAACCGGAACTTTCAAGTCTACGGCACGATTACATTTTAAACTTGCATTCTAAGTAACCGACCTTATTTAAGCTAAGGGTAAGGCAACATAGACACTACGTGGAGATCAGAACTACATAACTCATGCAAAGTACCGTGTATGCTATGGCTAGATTGCAGATGCAAAATAACGTCATTTAGCAGAAAGTAACGCAAAATATATCTATTTGTACCTTAAATCAGACATTTTTTTTTTCATCCCCACCCAAACTCAACTGGGCAGCCATTCGTGGCACTAGTAGATAACAGAATAGCACCTTGGGGGCCATTTCTGCAGCTCAATATTTCCAATCTGGTCTGAAATTCCTTTCTATTATCTTTGGAATGCCGTCCCAGGTGACGCGTCGTCAAAGGGAAGGGGCAAAACTAGTCGAAACCAGAATAAAAATTTTCTAATTTAGCCACCCTGGATCCCACATCCTATGGCCTAATAGATACGCAATTGAACTCAAAATATTCATTCTGCAAATTTAAAGGAAGCTACTGAGTTATCACTACACAAAGAGAAGAAGTCCCCCTCAAAAGAAAGAAGAAATCCCCCCAAACGAAGAAAAATATGTCCACTGAAATTGAAGAAGCAACTAATGCCGTAAACAACTTGAGCATCAACGACTCCGAACAGCAGCCAAAGGTTCCTACTCACAAGACAGTAATCGACCCTGAAGATACAATCTTCATTGGTAACGTTGCTCATGAATGTACCGAAGACGACTTGAAGCAACTGTTTGTGGAGGAATTCGGGGATGAAGTCAGCGTAGAGATCCCAGTCAAGGAGCACACCGACGGTCATATCCCAGCTAGTAAACATGCATTGGTCAAGTTCCCATTCAAGATTGAATTCGAAGATATCAAGGACAAATACGACACTAATGTTGTTAAGGACAGAGAAATTCATATCAAGAGAGCCAGAACTCCCGGCCAAATGCAAAGAGGTGGTTTCAGAGGTAGAGGCGCCTTCAGAGGCAGAGCTGGGTTTAGAGGCGGTTTGAGAGGCGGTTTCAGAGGCAGAGGTAACTTCAGAGGCAGAGGTGGTGCCAGAGGTGGTTTTAATGGCCAAAAGAAGGAGAAAATTCCATTAGACCAAATGGAAAGATCAAAGGATACTTTATATGTTAATAACGTTCCATTCAAAGCTACTAAAGAGGAAGTGGCAGAGTTCTTCGGTACTAATGCCGACTCCGTCTCTTTACCAATGAGAAAGATGAGAGATCAACATACTGGTAAAATTTTCACCTCTGATTCCGCTAATAGAGGTATGGCATTTGTCACTTTCAATGATGAAAACATCAACATTGATCGTAAAGCTGATGAATTTAAGGGTCAGGTTTTTGGCGACAGAGAATTAACTGTTGACGTTGCCGTTGTTAGACCAGAAAATGATGAAGAAGAAGCTGAACAAGAAACTGGATCTGAAGAAAGACAAGAGTGATTATTTTTATCTTCCACTCCCAAGTTTTTGCTAGAGTTTTGTATTTTTTTGTTCACCTTACCTGCAAAAGAAATATGTATATTTATATATGCGTGTATACCTATATATGATATGTAAAAATAAGACACCAATGTTTTATTCAATTCTTTCCATGACATCATTTCAATCCTTAGGATGTGATTTCTTTCTCATGCTGAAGAGGTTTACATAGCACGGCCCCGAAAAGGGTGCACTTCTGAAAGCTATAAGTGCCTTGCGAATTGCTATTTTCGTACTTGAAAGAGGAAAGGTATAATTATCCACTAGTATATACTAAAGACCAAAACATTTGCTATCATTTCTACCTTCCTGACAAACTCCTAGTAATGAAGTCTATAACCTCGAAGAATGGCGGCGGATCCAGCAATTATCCGGAATAATGACTCGTTTTGGGATACTGACGATTTTACACGATTCGGAAGGACTCAGTTGTTGAACAACTATTTTCCATTGGCAATTATAGTCTCAATTGCCATTTTTGAAACTTACCATTTTTTCACGTCTCGTAACAAGAAACTTACTAAGTCTAACCTAGTGAATGAGTATTTATATGGCTTACCAGAAGAACGTGATGGTAGTGATGAGAGGCTCATACGAAGCCTACATGTCCACACTCAGTACGTTGATGTGAAAGAACAAGGAAGATTTTTACAATCAAGGCATTTTGACGTAAGGGATGTAGATGTCAAGGAATTCGACAGCAAACATCATGGCGGCCTAACTTTTAAGGAAACCTCTACTGTTGACCGTTTGAGAAAGATATTCGAGGTCGTATTAGTGTCATTGCAAGTAGTTGTTCTATTTCTTTTAAAATTAACAAGTTTTGATACTGAATTAGCAAACAAAGACATTTCGATTTTACTTTTACTCTGGGTACTATTACTTTCTCTCACCGGCATAAGAGTTTATAAACATGCAAAGAATCACTGGATAGTCTGCTATGCTTCCTACACAGCTATCTGGCTTTCCACCTGGTTGCCAGTACGCTCGATATATATCGGCAATATCAATGATGTACCCTCACGAACTTTCTACGGCTTTGAATTTACAATAACTTCAATTCTACAACTTATACTGATTACTGCATCAATCAAAGACACTTCTCCCATAATTTATACTAGGAATGGTTATATATCCCCTTCAAAAGAACATACATCATCCATTTTGAGTTTAATCACGTGGAGTTGGATTAATGATTTCATATCGCAGGCTCAAAAGTGCACCATTAAACTAAAGGATGTTTGGGGCCTGTCAATGGAAAATTATTCCATCTTTATTTTGAAAAGGTTCACCAAGAGGAATGTAATCAAAAATGGATTGACTTTGTCGCTATTTGAATTTTTCAAATGGGACTTGTTTATTGAATTGTTATGGGTTTCAGTTAATAGTATTGTTAACCTTTTTCCAACCATCCTAATAAAAGAAGTCCTAGAAATTGTGGATAATCGAGGCCATTCCCCATCATCTATCAACTTGGCGTGGCTCTATGTCGCTGCCATTTTCTTTTGTAGGTTAACAGTAGCAATTTGCAATTCGCAAGGACAATTCATTTCGGATAAGATTTGTTTGAGAGTGAGATCTATTCTTATTAGTGAAATTTATTCAAAAGCCCTACGTAGGAAGTTGTTTACATCACCCAAAGTCAATGACGACAAAGATAGTGCCTCTGCAAACCTCGGTACCGTTATTAATTTGATTTCTATTGACTCATTTAAAGTATCTGAAATCTCAAACTGCATTTATACTACAGTACAGGCCGTTATTATGATACTAATTGTAATAGTATTACTTTTCAAGTTTTTGGGTCTTTCCGCCCTTGCAGGTATCTCAATCATCTTGGTGATGTTTCCATTAAATTTCAAGTTGGCTAGTTTATTGGGTAGATGTCAAGAACTAGCGCTACGATGTACCGACGAAAGAATCTCCAGATTAAATGAGTGCCTGCAGAACATAAGAATTGTAAAATACTTTGCTTGGGAAAATAACATTTCAAATGATATTAAGTCATCAAGGCAAAAGGAACTAAAGTTCTTATTTAGAAAATCTTTGTTATGGGCTGTAAGTTCTTTTCTTTGGTTTGTTACACCAACATTAGTCACAAGTGTTACTTTTGCTGTCTATATATTTGTTCAACAACAAGAATTGAATGCTCCCCTTGCTTTTACTACCTTGTCACTTTTCACTTTATTGAAGACTCCCTTGGATCAATTATCGAATATGCTAAGTTTCATGAATCAATCAAAAGTGTCTTTAGAGAGGATAGTTGAGTTTCTAAACGAGGAGGATACAGCAAAATACAACCAATTAACTGTATCTCCGGATAAAAACAAAATTAAATTCAAAAAGGCAACTTTAGTCTGGAATGAAAACGACAACGACATTAACAAATTCAGATTATGCGATTTGAATATCAATTTCAGAATTGGCAAACTAAATTTAATCTTAGGTTCGACGGGTTCCGGTAAGAGCGCATTGTTAATGGGGTTATTGGGTGAATTGTACCTGCTTAGTGGTTCTATCATTGTTCCAGGTCTAGAACCGCGACATGATATGATCCCTGACCTTAACGGCTTAACTAATTCCTTTGCATACTGTTCACAAAGTGCCTGGCTACTGAATGGCACAGTAAGGAACAATATCATCTTTAATGGCGTTTATGATGAAAATAGATACAAGAACGTAATTGATGCATGTGGACTAAAAAGAGACTTAGAAATTCTACCAGCCGGTGATTCAACAGAAATTGGTGAAAAGGGTATAACATTATCAGGAGGGCAAAAGCAGAGAATTTCTTTGGCAAGAGCGATTTATTCTAATGCCAAACATGTGTTGTTGGACGATTGTTTAAGCGCAGTTGATTCACACACTGCCATATGGATCTACGAAATTTGTATCACAGGACTATTGATGAAAAATAGAACATGTATTTTAGTCACGCACAATATTTCACTAGCCATTAGAAAAGCATACTTTGCAGTTATCTTAGAAAATGGGAAAGTGAAAAGTCAAGGTACTATTACGGAGCTGAAGAATAAGGGAGTTTTCAAAGAAGATTTCGGTCAATTGTCTTATGATGATAACAACACTGAGAAAAACATTAACAGATCAGAATATTTCCAAGAAATTGCCCCACGCATAACGGGGAGCACCACAGAGGACACTGAGGTGAATATAGCTACTAATGGCCAGCTGATAGAAGAAGAACAAAAATCAAACGGCGCCGTAAGTCTAGATGTCTATAAATGGTATTTGGGATATTTTGGGGGTTGGAAAGCTCTAACTACCTTATTCATTCTTTATTTTGCAACTCAACTGCTATTCATCAGTCAAGCTTGGTGGATAAAATATTGGGTGAATAATACCAAAATGTGTATAGAACCTTCCAGTTTCAGTATGGAGGCATCGTTGCTTTCAAAAGGAAAAACCATAGGAAGTTCCAACCCTCCAAAAAATAGACACACAGCTGTTTACTACTTAAGCATGTACTTCTTAATTGGTATTATTCAGGCACTATTGGGTGGAATTAAAACCATGGCAACATTTTTGTCTGGCTTGCAAGCTTCCAAGAAGATCTTCAATAATATGCTAGATTTGGTTCTACATGCTAACATAAGATTTTTCGACGTGACCCCGGTAGGGAGAATCATGAACCGTTTTGCGAAGGACATCGAAGGGGTTGATCAGGAACTGATTCCGTATTTGGAGGTGACCATATTTTGCTTAATTCAATGTCTATCAATTATATTTCTCATAACCATAATTACCCCTCGCTTCTTGGTAGTCGCTGTTGTCGTACTGGTCCTGTATTACTTTGTAGGAAAATGTTATTTGTCAGCTGGCAGGGAATTGAAAAGAATTGATTCAATAACAAAATCTCCTATTTTCCAGTATTTCTCAGAGACTTTGGCAGGCGTTTGCACAATCCGTGCCTTTGGTGACGAGAAAAGATTTATTTTGGAAAACATGGATAAAATAGACCAAAATAATAGGGCCTTCTTTTACTTGTCCGTTGCCGTTAAATGGTTTGCTTTCAGAGTTGACATTATTGGTGCCTTCATTGTTTTAGGATCAGGTTCTTTTATTCTGCTTAATATTGGAGATATTGACTCTAGCCTTGCTGGAATTTCTTTGACTTATTCTATTTTGTTTACAGATGGGGCTTTATGGCTAGTTCGGTTGTATTCAACATTCGAAATGAATATGAACTCTGTGGAGAGATTGAAGGAATATTCTGGCATTGAGCAAGAAAACTATAATGAGAATCACATTCAAGCGCTTCAAAACTCGTTATGGCCTGAGCATGGTAAAATTGAAGTTGACAACTTGTCCTTACGGTATGCATCAAATCTACCCCCCGTAATAAAAAACGTTAGTTTTACAGTGGATCCTCAAACGAAGATCGGAATTGTGGGGCGGACTGGCGCAGGTAAATCTACCATTATTACGGCATTATTCAGATTATTAAAACCAGTAACTGGATGTATAAAAATTGATGGCTATGACATAAGCAAAATTGATCTGGTGACTTTACGCCGCGCCATCACTATCATTCCTCAAGATCCCATTTTATTCACCGGTACAATCAAAAGTAACCTTGATCCGTATGATGAATATGACGAAAGGAGAATTTTTAAGGTGCTTTCGCAAGTAAATTTGATTTCTTCACGTGAACTTGAGGAGACACTCAATAGGGAGGAAAATTTTAGTGGTGTTCATAATAGATTTTTAAACCTTCGAACAGAGATAGTGGAGGGAGGCTTGAACCTGTCTCAAGGTGAAAAACAGTTACTTTTCATTGCAAGGTCACTGTTGCGCGAACCCAAAATCATACTATTGGATGAAGCTACCTCCTCCATTGATTACGATTCTGACCATTTGATCCAAGGTATCATAAGAAACGAGTTCAGTAGAAGCACAATTCTGACCATTGCACATCGTTTGAGGTCTGTTATCGATTACGACAAGGTGCTTGTAATGGATGCCGGTGAAGTAAAAGAATACGATCATCCCTATGAACTGTTGAAAAACGAGCGGAGTATATTTTATAGCATGTGTCGAGACAGCGGAGATCTGCAGCTCTTGAAGCAAATAGCCAAGAGCTCACTCAAATGAGAGAATAGTAAGAATATAAATTTTCTTTTTTCCATTAAAAGGGCAGTGATGAATATTATTGAAAGTGCAGTAGCGGTCTATAGATGCTTATGTAAGAGATATATTAATTTGAGTATGATTTACGGACCCATTCCGTGATAATGAGGCCATCTTGCAAGTACGTAATCTTGGGTAGAAGTTTATAATGGAAAATCTTCGGTAGTATTACAAACTTTGCTAGCCAGAAAAAGAAGCATGCAAGTATCACTAATAATGACATGATTTGATAAGGTGGTAAGAATCCAACTCTGTTCAGGCTGGCATCTGCCAGGAATGGGGCCACCAGCATGTATAACGATAACGTAATAATCGCTAAAACGCCAAAAGTAGGCGCACGAATCTCGGGCGCTTCGTGTTTATGTTTGAACCTCCAAATAAATAACCCAATAGCAACCAAAAGTAGGAAAAACTGATTACCGTAACCATCCATCGAAACTAGATAGTTGAAGGATTCGCCCTCCTTGGGCAATACTAATATCCAGGCAATGGTTATAAAGCCACATAAAGAAATGGCTGGTAAAGGTGCATCGAAGGGCCAATTTTTGGACATATGTGTACTGAACGGTAGATAACCCTCTTTGAAGATTTCTTGATTAACCCTTGATATGCCATAAATAACGACGAGAATATTGGAAGCTGCCGAGATGGCAATGGAAAAAGCAATGAATTTGCCACCAATTTGCGGTCCGAAAAGCTTCGTGAACAACACTGAACCGACAAGGGGACCTGCGTTAACAATTTCCTCATATGTCAAAACTTTCAAGTATGCAATGTTCATCATCGTGTAACAGACAAAGCAAATTATCAATGATAATGGACCTGACACTCTCAACGTCTTGACCGGATTCTTGATTTCTGATGTCACTGTATGGACTGTATCCCAGCCAGAGAAACAAAAAAATGCGCTGATAAAAGCAGTGGCCACGGAAGATACGGACAGTAGAGAGTCCTTCTCAACTTGAGTTATCGGTAGTTCCCAGGCGACCTGATCGGTACTCTTATAGAATATTAAAGTGTATAGTCCAGCGAAGCACATCAGGACAATCATGAGCAACTTCAGACCGCCAAGAGCATTTTGTATGAAGACTCCATGTTTTACAGAGACACCGTGAATAAGGACCGCTAGGACAATAAAGGATATGCTGACGTACTTGGACCAGGAGTCATCCGTAACCCCAAATGCGCTCAGCACGTACTTACCAAATACAATAGAACCTGTTAGGGCGTATCCAGTCAAAATGCTATAACAGGAAAACACCACACTAATCAACAGTTTGGGCTTTTCGAAACTGTGCTCGAGAAAGTTTTTACGCCCTCCAGATTTCGGTATCCATGAACCAAACTCCAGAAAGAGATATAACCCTGCAAATGCAATCATAGCGCTGAAAATCCAAATCGCAAAGTATATCAGCTTATTACCACCTGTATTCAGTAGGATTACACTGGGTACTGCAAATATACCAGATCCCATTATTCTGGAAACAAACAAGACAACAGTAGAAAATACACCCAAATGTCTACCCTGCGGCACTTCCATAAACCTCGCTGTGCGTGTCTTTATCTCCTGCGCTTCCACTGTGTCCATCGAACTGAACGATCCGGAATTCGTAGAACCATATTTTGTGGTAATCTCGCCAACTTCTACATCTATAAAAACATCTTGGGAGGGATTTGTCTTCCCACTATCAAACAGCAATGGTTCCATTTTTATCTTTTTGAGTGACGTACGCCTATCTTTATCTGAGCCACTGCCTCAAAATCAGGATCCGATCATTGTTAAGCATCCTGGTCTTTATATGTGTACTGTTTGCCCCTTGACTCAGGCAGGGTCTGCTAATCTATATCTTTGATTTGTCATAATACAAGCAGCGACGCCACATTTTTTTTCTCGCGATAAAGTCGCGTGACCTTTATTAGTGCGAACTGTGTGAATATTAGAGGAAAGTTGTACCATTTCTACCTCAAATTTGCATTATCAACACTATTGCGACGGAACAATTGTGGCACCAAAAGAACCTGTGGTTTTGATCAGAAAGGCGATTGAGAAAGAAGCCGACTCTTTGCACATGAAATTATCTTATGCATTGTGTGAAAGTCAAGAAAAAGCATCAGGGGGTTGAAACAGCCATTGCCCTTCCATGCCTAGCGTACATCCTCACAGAACGCAAGGGTCGTTTGCAAGGTGATCGCGGAAGTGTTGATGGTTGCAACGAAAGGTAGAGTTGGAGAAACTAAAGGTGAAATTGGAAAGATGCTTGCCGCCGAGCGGTATCCCAAGTCGGAGTGTATGGGTGCGTTGGTGAAGTTGTATTGCATAAGTGATGAAGATTTGCGCTCAAATGGCGTAGATTCATCTTGAGGAATCCAGAAAGCGTAGGACGGGCAGAGCTCGATACAAGATTGGAAGAGTGGGTAGAATGGTGAATTGGCAAACGTTGTTCATGGTCTCGCTGAGGAGGCAGGGCAGTTCCTCTCGTTACAAGTACAAGTTTAATATGGAAGATATTACACATCGGGTGTTCCCTCGTTGTAAACAGGCCTTTAAGAAGACGAATCTAAAGTATGAATATTGCGATATTGGCGGGTCACTGTATAACATTTCGCTTATGAGCCTACAGAAACTGCTACTACGAGATATAAATGCGGCCGATGGCAATGCATTTAAGATTGTTAGAACGGATTTGGTCGAGAAAAAGTCCAATAATAGAATTCAACATTGGGAGCAAATTGCACCTATGTTCGATCATCCGCTAAGTCTTTATGAAATTTCATTAAGCGAGATGAATAAGGAAGAGTTTAGGCCATCGTTTGAGTGGCAACAATTAATAAAGGTACGATCCCCGGATGAAAAGTTTAAGTTGGAACGTGTGATCTGGCCCAAATCTGTATTTTCTAACTTCTGTAGAGGAATAGGCGTCAGGGAAAACACTTATGATAGACTCTTGAAACAAAATAATGGAGAGCTGCCTGTGTTTGTTAACCCTGCTAATGCAAAACCTCTACCTCTTTTCAAGGTTACTGATGAAACAGCAATTGGTGAATTCGATGGTATTGGTATTTTCCCCTACTTTGTAGATGCACACAAGACGTTTTTCGTTACCGAGATAGATAAACTGAAAGCAAAGATAGCATCACCGCTCTGTAACTCCAATGAACGAAAACGGAATGAGAAGGCTAACACGGGTCGTCTACTAGAAAATGAAAAGGGCAAACCGTTTTATCTGGACGCAAAGAATGTCACAAGTCGGGTGGCAGATGGCAACATCACCACTTTGAAACATCTCCTGGAAAGGTCCGTTAGTCACAAAACCCTGTGGAGCAAGCAATCAACCAAGGACAGAACATGTCCCGGAGATGTTTTGAGATCGACAGTGTTATCGAACGATTTTTCTATTCGGCAACTGAGAAATGAGTTCTGTAAAAATTTCATTCTCTACAATATATATACCATTTTACAACGCAATAAAAAAAATACCCGTGACCTCACTCCTGAGACTAATATAACGAACTTCCATTTTGATTGGAAGGTTTGGGATTCGTACATATGGAAGCAGTTTCAAGAGACCGAGTCCATGGAAATACCCGTGGATCAAGTATCCCTGGTCAACTATAGGGTAAAGTACGATCTGTTTCTCGAGGATCTACAAACCTATTCCACATTGGTGATTGCGGAGATGAAATGGAACCAATCTTCCATTTTCCAGAATGATGAAGCCTTCCTATCAAGGTTTGAACATATTGCATTAGTTTTGCAAACAATCCTGACAAAATCTCGAATAATAAAAACTTTCCAACCAAACTTGTACAAGTTTATGCAAGATGACTTGCAATCAACGTTTTTTGAATCAGTAAGTTTCACCGACTCAATAAATGCGACGATCGAGCCCACTTTTGCTAACGAGCAGTCGTTGCAATCGGCCAATGCGTTAAAAAAGTTCGCTAACCAGCTATTATATTTTGAACAAAAAATATACGCCGAGAAATTCCATGTCAGTAGACCCATCCAGCTTCGTCCGTTAACGTTATCAGATAACTACAAGATTGTAATCCTGGATAAACAAAATGCCATGCCCGAAATATTTGAGACGTTACTGAAATTCATGACCCAAATAAAAACATATTTTGTGAAAGATTTAGCGGAGGTGGAGCTCCATGGTCATATGCATTGCATTGATAAAAAAATGCTAGACAAGTCAACGTTCATGTATTTGTACGAATTGAAATACAATGAAACTCTCAAAACGACCCCTCTCCCACAGGAGAAAATCGTAGATAATATCATTGACTTATTATCAAATGATACAGAAAGTTGAGTTGAGGGTAAGAATTATTGTCGCATGTAAATATATACATATATATATATAGAATCAGATATTAGATGTGGTAAAAACTGCACTTAAATCTGCACTTCGTAGGCTCTTTTCATTAAAAAGATAGGTTCATTACTCGACTTCCTAATCCAAACCAATCTATCGATGACGGTATCTGCCACAATGAACTGTCTTATCCCCCAATCGCCGACGTTGTAGATTTCTGGTATTTTTTCCGATAAGTTGGGGAAATACTTCTTATAGAATGATAGGAACTGCGTAACGTCTTCTTTTTCAATAACGATTGAATCACTAACTTCTTTGAACGTTTGTTTTATAAAACTATCCTGCTTACTGGTTTTATCGTTAACCGATTTGACTATCCAGAGCAACAACGCGTCATTGACACAGTCCTTGGTAATTAGGTCTTCGTATTTTATGGCACCAAATATCAATAACAGAGAATTAGCAAAAGTTTTTTCATTCTTGAAAATTGTCTTGAATGACAGAGAGAACTCCTTGTTGGCGTTAAATATCCTCTTCTGCAAAACGGACAATTTTTCGATGGTGGAATTCAGAATTTTTTTATTGTCTTGATAGTATAATTTGATTAATTTGATGATATGAGGGCGTAAATTTTGATTGGAGGAGGTTTTGAGTTTAAAATTCTTATAAAACAGTTGCCTCTGGGACACCACAGAAGAAAGTTGGTCAACACCCTGCAATGCACTCCTTACGGTGGGAGCCTCTTCACATTTCAATTTGCTTAGGTAGGTAAATAGTGCTAGTAAAGTCGAAGGTATCGGTTCAGATGGCTTCAAATTAAACTGCAGGATAGTAGTGTTCCCATCGTCATTAACAGAATTACCTGATTTATTAAAATCTACCGGGATACTTTTAGGTAGGGCAGAGGGAAGCTTTAAAGTTAATCTGGAAAAATCATACTTATTGGACGAGTCCCAAAACCCGTAGTTCAACAAACATTTTTCGTTGGAGATATTGCCATAATTGTTAAAAAGTTCTTCCTGCGCACTAAATGTGGCAGATTGTGACATAAAACAGAGTTCATTGTCTTCATTCATCACCCATTTCACTGGTACGTCGTTTTTGTGATTTAGAAAGTCTACTATCGGGTACAAAAACCCCTCGTTTAGATTAGTACTGTCCGTGTCGGCCCTATTCAAGATAATGCGAGGAAATGCCCTTGAATTAAAGATGCAGTGAGACCAAAGGTACGCTGCAAACGAATTCCATTCTGAAGCTTCTGGTTTATGCAAATTGATGTGTGCGCAAAACTGTTCCAATGGCACTACAGCAGACTTGCCACTGCCCTGGAAAAGAGATAAGAACTGCTTGTCTTGCGCAGCGTGTTCAATGGACAGGGCCTGAAAAAGCTGCCTCCACTCCTCTGCTAGCTTGTTCAAGGTATCTCTCATGGTCAAATACACGTCTGTACCATGCAGGTTTACGACTTCATCGGTGCACCAAAAATATGGCTGTGGGAGATTTAGGGGTAGCACATCCAAATATGGCTTATAAAACGACTTCAGGTGAACAGCATCGGGACCGAATTTCAACTTCGACAAATACAACTGGGTGACAGAACTTAAAAGATTCTTTTCACTGACAGCCTGGGGGAATTCTGACAATGCTTGCTGAGAAGTAATGAGCAAGACTTCGGGTACCCTGACCAAAGCTTGGTCAGGTCTGGGAGAAAAATTCTCGTTCACAAAAGCACTAACACCAGCCTCTTGTGTGATCTTGAAGGAAATCTTCGGATCAATGAAGGCCCCATTATTTTGAGCCCATTCGAGGCAGTTTTGTAAATCAATTTGAGCAACCATCGAGGAGAAAAATGTACTGCACCTAGTTCGTTGCCATCACCGAATGAGTTGACTTCGAAATTCGACGTCTTTTTCTATTTTCTTACTCTTTTCCTTTTTCTCTGTCTTCCCAAAATAGTCAAAGTAAAAAAGAAATTTTTTTTCACTGAGCTCATCGCAGGCACGACCGCCCTAAACGAGAAACTGCAATAATCCAATAGATTAACGGTAGTACATGATAAAACATACGTAATGAAGGCCAGTAAGCGAGCTGCCATCTGTAGTCCATGCTGACTAAGGATACATGCGGTCGGAAACCGTAGCCAATGGACGGTCCCCTTAATAGAACGTAGGCAAGTGGCCACAATAAATCTGCAACTCAATAAAGGCAGCGTTACGAGATGCACCTACGAAAACAAACAACAGGAGCGAACAGAAAAATTCTACTATGGCCATCGCACTTTCAGAAGCTGTTCTATAACGGATCTGCGTGCCTGTATATCCTCGGAGGCCTCAAATGTCTTGTCCTTTTGACTTTCTTTCCTTTTTGGGTTGATAAATTTGTCGAAATGCACCCAAAAAAGCAGGTGTGATTTGTGCGATGAGCCCACATAGTAAGAAAAAAGGTGTCAAGGAAGAAAAGCCAAGCAATCTGAGGTACGGTTCCTATGGCAGTATGATGCAAGATGCACAGAAGTAGAGTCTTGAAGGAAACCGTATATAGGGGGAGTGCGAAATAATGCGACTTATTCTTTTATTTGTAGCTTGGTGTAGATTTCAGTTCATCTAATCTCATTCCTCTCCTTTCTTCTTGCAGGTAGCAACCATTAATACATAGCAAAGAATAGATAGCACATACTTAGAATGGTATCTGTTGGCCCTCACGATAACATTGGTTCGGAAAAGAAGCATGTCCCACTGGACATAGAACAGGAATTGAATCCTGAAGCTCATACAGATTCTCACTCCAGCTCATATGCCCGCGACGATACTCTCCCCCAAATGTCTGGAAAATATGATGCTTTGAGGCAGAACAGAAGCTTGATCATCAAGCAGACCGAAATTATTGGCACTGCCTACAACAAATGGTACTTACAAGCGATTTTGCTATTCAGTGCCTTTGTGTGCGGCTACGGCTATGGACTGGACGGTAACATCCGTTATATATACACCGGTTACGCTACCTCTTCCTACAGTAAACATTCCCTGTTGTCTACTATTAACGTCATCAATGCAGTGGTCAGTGCCGCCTCACAAATTATCTACGCCAGGTTGTCCGATGTATTTGGTAGGCTATACCTTTTCATCAGTGCTGTTATTTTATATGTCGTTGGTACTATCATCCAATCCCAGGCTTATGATGTTCAGAGATACGCTGCGGGTGCCATTTTCTACAATGCCGGCTATGTGGGTGTCATCTTGATTCTTTTGATTATTCTGTCCGACTTTTCATCTTTGAAATGGAGACTGCTCTATCAATTTGCCCCCACTTGGCCCTTCATCATTAACACTTGGATTGCTGGTAACATTACTTCTAGGGCTAACCCTGTCGTGAACTGGTCTTGGGATGTCGGGATGTGGGCCTTCATCTTCCCTCTGTCGTGCATCCCAATCGTGTTATGCATGTTACACATGCAGTGGAGGGCCGGCAAGACTCCTGAATGGCAGGAATTGAAAGGACAAAAATCATACTATCAAGAACACGGCCTCATGAAAATTCTAGAACAGTTGTTCTGGAAGTTGGATGTCATTGGCGTCCTCTTGATGGGCTGTTCTCTGGGCTGTATCTTGGTCCCGTTGACTTTGGCCGGTGGTGTCAAAACCACTTGGAATGATTCGAGGTTGATCGGTCCCTTTGTTCTTGGCTTTGTATTGATTCCGATCTTATGGGTCTGGGAATATAGCTATGCTAGAGATCCAATTCTTCCATATAAGCTGGTCAAAGATAGGGGCGTCTGGTCTTCAATGGGAATATCTTTCCTGATTGATTTCATTTACTATATGGCTGCTGACTATTTGTATACGGTGATGATTGTTGCTGTCAATGAATCTATCAAATCAGCTACCAGAATCTCCACATTATCTTCCTTTGTCTCTGTTGTGGCTTCTCCATTTTTTGGTTTATTGATGACAAGATGTACCAGGTTGAAACCGTTTATCATGTCCGGCTGTTCACTATGGATGTTAGCCATGGGTCTATTGTACCGTTTCAGAGGTGGCAGTGAATCGCATTCAGGTATCATTGGTGCATTATGTGTTTGGGGTGTGGGTACTACATTATTCACCTACCCAGTTACCGTCTCTGTGCAATCTGCTGTGTCGCACGAAAACTTGGCCACAGTCACTGCTCTAAACTATACCATGTATAGAATCGGATCTGCTGTTGGTTCTGCTGTTTCTGGTGCCATCTGGACCCAGACTTTGTACAAACAAATTTTAAAGCGAATGGGTGATGTGGCTTTAGCCGCGTCTGCTTATGATTCCCCGTATGTTTTCATTGAAACGTATACTTGGGGCACTCCACAAAGAGTTGCTCTGATGGGTGCTTATAAATATGTTCAGAGACTGGAAACCATTGTCGCTTTAGTATTCTGCGTGCCATTGATTGCACTCTCCTTATGCTTAAGAGATCCCAGGCTAACCGATACAGTTGCTGTAGAAAACATTAAAGACGGCGAATATGTCGACACCAAGGACAGCGACCCCATCTTGGAGTGGTTCGAAAAAATCCCATCGAAGTTTACTTCCAAACAGGATTAAGTTTGACTTGTGTTGCGTGATTACTCGATACCCCCCCCCCTCTCGCCATGAAGACCAGGACAAAAATAAGATAGTTGATCCATTTTTCTTTTTCACTAATTAGTAATTATAATGCGTCTGTTCTTTTCATATTTCCTTTGAATTTACGATCATATATGTATATGTGCATGGATGATGCAGAACTCTACTTAGTAGTACATAAAAGGGCATCTTTGTATTTTCTGTTCTGTGTTTACAAGATACTTTGACGAGTTGTCTCAGCACATGTTCCTCCACCAATGGAAAATGAATGCCTCAAGTCGATGTTCTGAGGCATCTTCCACTTCAAAATTAGTCAACAGGAGCGCTTAAGCAAGAGTTATAGACGCAAGCATAAATGCTGAGAGGCAACCCCAGATCAGTCATATTGCACTTTCTCAAGAAACGATTGCGCTTGGAGTCTATTCGTCGCTCTTTGTTCTTCATCGACGAACTTACGGGTCTAGTAAAATGAAACGGTATCTTTTCTCTTGGCGTAGTAAAAAAGACCGCGACGTTTCATTGATAATTAGGAATGATGAGAAAAATGTTTCAATAAATGCTGAGACTTGTCGCGTGTGCTTGCGCATTATCTCATAGGCATCGACTACTACCTCATTATTTCAACAAGAAAAAGAAATTAAATGCATGCATATCAAACATTTAAATGACTACCATATGGGTATTCGCGTCTTGCCTTCCGAATTCATTGAACAGAAAAATGCCAGTTTCACTGAATGCAATTTAAAAGCCTCCTCATAATGGAGAAAAGTTAGAATTGTTCCCTTAAGTGGCAATTTGTAATGATTACTTGGCATGCCCATCTTCATAGCTACGTAGCAAGTATGAAGCTTACTGAACATTCTTTCCTTGAGTGTCGCACTTGCTAATCTAATGAACACTGACACTCTTAAAAGGGGCCGTTTAGGGTGAAAGAATCTTTAGCATTTTTCCAGATTGCCTGCCCGTAATAATTTCCCAGTTTTCATTCCCTGTAAAACTAACTAAAGCCTTTTACAGGACAAAAGAGGAAAATCAACGTGAACAGAGGAACGTTCCTCCTTCTATATTTAGACAATGCCCAATATTCTCCGATTAATATTATAAAAAAAGGAAATTCCGGCATCTTGATTTGCAATTTATTCGCTATATGTAGGTAACTCTCTGAAATAAAGTTTCCAAAGCGGTAGAAATGATAGATAGAGTTAGCATATAAATGAAAAATGTATCACCTTCATTTTCCTACATTTTTAATGTTCCTTTTATCATTGTACGGCATTTGTGTGGGCTACAATATTGATAACGCATCTACTCCCCATTGGGAAATATCAAAAAAAAAAAAGAAATTAGGCTCTTTCTTTACCACGATCTCCTCTCCGGGGTGAAAAAAAAACCTTAAGTGAGCTCTTTATTTTGCTTGGCTAAGAACATCTCGTAGACAGTGGCGAGCTGCGAGGTTTTCCAGACGTTGGAAAAAACATTCTCAACCATTAATTAGTTTGTGTAATCTTAACTCGCACAGCCCAATAGCAAGGTGAATGGAGAAATGTAAGGTGGCAATCAAAATATTTCTCAGAGGAAATAACATCAACATGTCGACCACACTTGTGCAGTGCATCTGCGCCCCTATTTTGTAGAGAAGAGTTCATTTTAAGTTACTGGAAATTACTTTTTATTAGCTCGAGAAAACAAATTATTTTTTAATCCTGTAAGAGCATGTAGTTATGGGATAGGTATTTTCATTCAATTAGAAGAAAATGATTCGAATGAAAAGCCCCGCCCCACTTCTAAAAAGAATTTTGTCGTTTCATTTTCGGCTTATGGCATCTTTCTACGGCTTGATGTTCAAAACACTTTGCCTCCTTTACTGTAGCATATTGTTAAAGAGATATTCTCACATTCTATTCGGTCACAGACTTTGATTATGGCCAATCAATATTTCAGGGAACTATGTAATAACCCACCACGGCATTCTACAAAAGATATTTAGGGTGTGTTGCGAAGATTTGCTTTTTAGTTTTATTACTCGAGCCAAATTTTCATATCGAGATACCGTGCCTTAAACAATCAACAAGCCGTGTTTTGAATCATCTTGATCTTTCGCTTGCCTATTTTTCCCCTCTTCACCATCGCTTGAATTAGTATCTTGTAATTCAAGAATAATCAAGAGTAAGGCCATATCCTCTGGCTTTGCAGTTCCTGTAAAAGAGCTTGTGCTGAGACATTGAAGCATTATCCCAATGTATTGAGCAAATAATTACTTTTAAAGGCACATGTAGGGGCTGCGAACTTCGGATTCAACATAAATTAATAATGCTATGCAATAAATGTGTAGCACAAAATAAAACAGCAAGAAAATAGCCTAGCGCGGACCCATGTGGTAAATCTTGGCCGACCAAATTTTTCTTTTTCATATGCTAATTAACGATGTATACATTAGACAATGCAAGCTGAGTATTAGTACGCATTCAGATGGAAAAATTAATACAAACGGACAGAAGTAAACAAACCTAAAAATTCTTCATATTAAAAGGCAAAAGATAATAAAGTCTAATGGAAAAAGGGTAGATTCTAACGCGCTTTGTTGAAAATGCACAGGCACAAAGAGGAATTTCCTTTTCAAATAACTCTCAAAATTTACAAAGAAATAACCTTTCAAGGGCGTTCAAAAGCATACTGAGGAATATTAATGACGTCGAGTTAGCGAACCTGTGTCGAATTCTTTATTTTTCAGATCTTAATTGTTATTCTAAGCCCGAAGTGGGATTGTGAGTCTCTTTCACCGCATTCCCTTATTGCCTGCGCTCTTATCAGAATTCTAAATAGTAGAAAGAAAATGCGTAGATATGACAGAACACTCCAAAACGAGACATTCATTTGGAGAAATCTGCCTCCTGAAACAGTTGGGTCCGTCTCAAGTATTATTGAAAGTGGTGATTGTCAGCGACATTTGGAATATCTTTCTGTTCTTCTCTATAGCGATCGAAAAAGCATAAATATTCTTAATACAACTGTGTTGACAAAATATTTGCCTTACCTTGTATTGCCTACTTGTACATATACAAAGTATCAAGAGCGAGTTGTGTCTGCTCCGCATTCAGCAAGGTTAATATCTTGTTCTCCTTTGAAAAACTGTGTTTTATCTCAAAAAATCCGGAAATTAATTTCACCTTCTATGTTATTTGAATTCAACAATAAGATAGCTCGCCAAGACCTTTTCATATAATCGTCATACTTTTAGTGTCCCATGTGGATTCAGCATCATTCCAATAGTTAGAGTTACATAAATCTTGTGATGAAACGTAATTCTGCACTTGGGCTGATAGATAAAGTGACACTCACTGGAACATGCAAAACATTCATAATTTGATCACGTGCAAATCTCCTTTTTAGAGACCAACAACCTAAAAATTCTTCTTCTGATTTTCAATTAGGTCATTGACTTGTCGTGCGGTTATGGAAACTACCATTACGCTGGCAGAGTTATCAATTTTTTTCTCAATATCATTCTGCTATGCCTTGGCGTTTATACAACTTTTCAAAGGGTGATTCAAAATCAAGTTCTAAAGACTCCAGATTTTCCTTTTATTTTGGTTCATAATCAAGTTTAGTGACAATGGTCCTTACGTAATCATAATGCAAAAAGAAAAGAATGTAAATAAACGCTTCCGCTCTAATTCAATAAAATCCTACCGAAAATTATCAGCATAGGTAGAGCAATAACAGAAAATCAATAGTGAAAATTTGGTACCTTCCAGGGTAGATATTGTGGACCGCACCGATATGCTGGTCACCATTAAGCCATTATCACCACTTGACCCGATGCTGCCATTCCCTATAATTCTCTCCATAATTATTGCAATAATATATCATTAGTAGAGGTTATCAATTTACCCACGGAATTGGTTCTGCAATATTGCATTTTGTTCCATTGGTGCCTTGCCTCTTTATCGCATAGTTTTCGACCTTCCTATTAATGAGGTACTTATCAATTCCTAAGAGCAGTGTCACTGTGACAAAAATATACTTCTTCCAGGAGAGTCTGGGGAAGAAAGTCTTGTGAAGCTAGCCTTTGTGTTACGATTACGCAATGCTTTACCATGGCTTCAAATAATTTTGAACTACCCCTGGAAGTAACTTTTTTTTGTATGATAACAATGGCAAGCAAGCAATTGCTGGAACATTTGTTAGAACTTCCAGTTTCATTAATTTTGGCAAGTAGAGCGAGAATACTCAAACCATGTTACGTATCAAACAATAGGATTCAGGTATTGACTCACCACAAGATTGCCTATGGATCAATGAATAATACAGTGTATAAATACTTATACAAATGTACAGCTCGATTGCTAAATTCAGTTAAAGTATCATCTTGAACTTCGCCAACTTGAAGGCGCCAAAAAAAAGAAAGAGGAAGAACATGCTGATATCACCTGATCAAACAAGTGGCCCAGTGGCTTGATACTCTCTAGTGTAGCCCCAATAGCTGCACCAACCTAAAAAAAATTCATTCCTTCCTTTTTCTGAGCAACACTCGTAATCGGCAACATGGTATGTTTACTGGTTTCCTTCGTGGGTACTACAGCCAACATGAATGAAACCCTTCTGCGATATACGCATGATAAACGCAAACATATCATCGGCTTGTTTTATTGCCATACTTCTCTATAATCAACACATATTGCTACAGTAGAGAGACTAATTAGTTCACATACAGTGATAAATTTATCATCGAATCGCTCATTGCTATTCGGCTTGACCTTACCAACAGCGCTTTGAGCATTAAAAGTAAGAGCTATCAGTATTCATAACAGCTGCTCATCACAGCAAGCTGACTGTACTTCCTTGATATATGGCCGCAGTTCGACAATTGATGAATTGATCGACGCAAATTGTTTGGGTACTGATGAAGTGCAGAAGAACCGCCTGAAGAAATGCTCACAATCGGTGGCATTCAAAAAAAAGTCCTCAGAGCTCCGAGCTTTCTGCTCAAACAAGTACACATTCATGCTCTTCGCAATGTTATCCCAAGCACTGACATTAGACTTCTTATGCTCACTTATAATGTCCGATAAATACCGCATTTTGTGTTCCACTTTCAATGATTGGAATCTTGAATTGTCAAACAGTGCCATGTACTCAATCATCAGACAGGAGGAAACTGCACCGAAAAATAAGAAATGAGGTAACATTAACCTCGGTATACAGAAAAAACAGATCAAATAAGCGATGGCGAATACTAGGAAGCGAGGGTTTTTTATGGTTGTCATTTTCAAAACTGAGATAAGCTTGGAAAGATAGGGCCGTTTAGGGAGTTTTATGTTTTCTTGCTCAATATTCCATGAAAATCCTTCACAATTCATCAAATTCCATTGTCTATCTAATTTTCTATAATAAACCTTTATAGCCTCTTCGACAAAAGGTAATGAATTCCCGAATGCCTTGAGTATTGCATCATCGTCCTTTCCTGAAGAAAACGGCTCTAGAATGGTTGTTCTGAATGCTTCTTGGCAGCTCAAACCATCAAAGAAAAAGTATTCAGTATTCCAAAGTCTATTTTCATGCATGAAAGAATTGAAATTTGCTGCAGTAGCTTCCCAATCATCGACATGTATACCTGGACTACTCTTAATGATTTCTTTAGAAAATTGGGTAAACTGCTTCGACAAAGCATGTTCATGAAATGTCATTGGAGTGAGAGGTGAGAGCACTGGCCCTAGAAACATAAACGCAGTAACTAGGTATGGATAAATCCAATTACTGGAGATTTTCCACCATACTGTAAGTGGCAACCACGATAGTAACCAGATACGAAAGGCAAGGGACTTGAAAATCTCATAGCAAGACCAAGTGAACCTATTTCTGAAAATGTTTTTAGCCAAGACAGTCTTTTGGGATTCTAGAGAGCCAAAGAATAACGAACCTATAACCTTCTCGTATCCAGCTTTGGTATCTCTCATATTGATGTTGATGTGGTTGTTTAGAAGATCTGTTACTTAAAATCGGTTGCCTTATTATATAGTTCGAAGACCGTCTTTTTCTGCCAAGAAAAAAAGAACACCAAAAACGCGCATTAGGCTACAATTGATGGTTTAGTTGAGATTATGATAGATCAACAAGTGGGAGCATGGTAAAGAGTTATAGTTTACTATATTTATTGGGCTTAACCTTTCACATCACTTCCTGCAAAGAGTAGGTACAGCAAAAGGGTAAAAAATTATGACTAACTAAGATTTATGAAATAACAGGTCCAAGAACGGCCAAATCGTCTTCAGTGTGGAATGCTATAGAGCATGAAAAGATCACCATGATTATATGAAAGAAAATGAAAGAGGAATTGGATTGTGCTGTCTAATGAAGTAGCCGGATCTGTTGGTTTTATTTCTCGAAAGGACGATGGTTTCAGCTGCTTTTTTCAATGATTGCGGGTCTAATGACCTTGTCTGTTATTCAAGCGTTACATTGTGAGCGTGATTCTTGAAACAGTTTACTCAATTTTTGCAAAGAAGTTCCGCTAACCTAAATTTGCCTGAGCACGATAAAGAGGCGTTCGACATATCTAGTATCAAACAACGAAGAACTTCATTTGGCTCCTCTGTTATGTAAATTGCTCTACAAAAACTACCGCGTGATACAAAACCTATAAAGTCACTAGAAATCTTGTTGTATAGAGTCGAATATGCCTCTATCCAATACTGAGCGTTGCTTCCTTGTAACCAATGAAGTCTTTTGTCATGTAGCTGTCATATTCAGAATCGAATACTTTGTGCATTAAAAAAGGCCTGAGGGTTTACTTTGCGGAAATGGACAAACAGCAGAACTAATCAACACTGGGAAGGCTTGGAGTTCCTGTTAAACTGCAAAAGTTTAGCTTTCAAAGGAGAGTTGCCGTTTTAACTTGGTCTGGGTTATTCAAAATCGTTACTTCCTGGGGGCATATTCCATGCGAAAAGAAGTTGCTCCCACATTCCTGGGACGCCGAAGAAAGTACGGCAAGCAGCATTATGCCGAGCACCGAAGCTATGTGGAAGTCAAGTCGGAAGTCAGAAAGTACGACAAATAGCATTCATAAACTATTGGATCACACGGAATACGGACAAAAGATCCCGTAAAACAGAAAAATCCAGCGTGTAAACTGGGGATTTGAGTCCATACATTGGCTTATCAGCAGTTTTGGTGCTATTGCAAAAAATGGCAAACCCTATAGGTACGATTCACAACACATGCCATTTGGAGGAAGTGAAAGCTGCTTGCTACCTTCCGTGGCAACCGTTTAGCTCATATGAATCTGGGCTTAGACGATGGGCCTCTGAACGAGGGTCCAAACTGAACTCGGATCTTCTATTTGGCCGAAAAAGGAAATATAGCAGGCACGGAAAAGGGTTTTTTAAGGTACCCCGGCTCCCCTATAATTGGCATCCTTCTTTGGTGCATACGAGAGAATATGGAAAATGCAAAACGTGCCTTCATATACGAAAGCTGTGGAAGAGGTCGTTCAAGGACAGGCGCACCTCCATAGTGACAATGAATATGGGTTTGAGAGGTAAGATGAGAAGGAGTACGCGATGAAACGTGAGCGTTCACTAATTCGTTTGGGTAGCAACAAACTGGTCAAAGAAATCGTATAAATAGAGCAGCTCTGATCATCTATCTTTGAGAATATGCCTTCATTCTTCTCTTTCTAGTTAAGCCTATATCAGCACTAAAGAAACAATCGAAAACAAACAAATACAATGGTCAAATTAACTTCAATCGCTGCTGGTGTCGCCGCTCTAGCTGCAGGTGCCTCTGCCACCACCACCCTAGCTCAATCCGACGAAAGAGTCAACTTGGTTGAATTGGGTGTCTACGTTTCTGATATCAGAGCTCACTTGGCCCAATACTACTTGTTCCAAGCCGCCCACCCAACTGAAACCTACCCAGTTGAAGTTGCTCAAGCTGTCTTCAACTATGGTGACTTCACCACGATGTTGACCGGTATTGCTCCAGACCAAGTGACCAGAATGATCACTGGTGTCCCATGGTACTCCACCAGATTGAGACCAGCCATCTCTAGTGCTTTGTCTAAGGATGGTATTTACACCATTGCTAAATAGGTAACATGCTTTTACGAATGAAATCCTACGGACATTAGGAAGGAATGAAAATTAAAAAAATATGATTTGACGGTGTATATAGTTGAATATGTGTATATTAATATTATAAACCTCTCGATCAATTATGTTATTTTTGAAACGGCGGCGGAATGGATTACGGAATGAGATTGTGTAAAGTTCATTTCGTGAATGCCATTTACTGAGTAACCAAAGGGATAGTATATGTTATGAGGTACAAAAGGGGTATAGATGGATAATGTAAATGAAATAATGATTAGTAAAGATTATAGAAGATTAAAAATGACTGGTGAATATTTTATGAAAAGTGAAAAATTGTTAGAAAATATAAAATGGAGAGACTTATTATAGGAAAAATGAGAGTAATGATATTATATGGTAGCGCTATATAAGTATGTTATATTCTATAGCGTCCGTGTGCGTATGTAGTTGTATTATAGTGTAGTGCATGGAATGGAGATACTGGGACCTAGAAGTTGGACCGAGGTGATATTTATTTATGTTCCTGTGACGGGTGAGTAATATGCGGAGAATATATAAGAAGAAAGGAGATAACGAGTAGAGGAAGAGTATGATGATGAATAATGGAATTTGAGTAGGGGTTAAAGTGATTGGATTAATTTATGTAGCATCCGTGCGCGTATGTGCTGGTATTTATGTTCAGAAGATATTGAGAATACTGTAATGGCGGTTTATTGAAATGATGATATTGTGTATTCTATATTTACGATAATGTGCTGATAGGTAAAGTATTTATATATTGGTGCGTTTACGTTAGTATTTATATGTTAGTGTACTTATAGCTGTAGTATGGCAGGTGGAGTGCAGCTAGTAGAGTCAATGTCAGTGAATATGTAAAAGAGCAATATGAGTAGCCTAATGTAGAGAGTAGAGGGCATGGGGGTGATGTGATGGTGGTGATTGTATTGTATATATTAGTTATGTTAACAATGGCGTAATGCAGAAGCTGATGTATAGTCAAGGTGTTAGAGTATTGAAGTACTGAGTACAGTTGTATGGTCCACAAGGATAAGTGATTAGTTGTGGATAGTTAGGTGTGACAGAAATAGGTAGGATTAATAAGTAAAACAGGGTATGAATTACTAAGGTATGTGCAATATATAGTGATGGGGTGTGGTATGGCAGTATTCTGTAGCGTCCGTGTGAGTATGTGCTGGATATGACATTATGATTCAATGGGGGAGAGCCGAGTTAGTTAGCAGGATATAAAGTGTGATATGGTGATGGTCTAGAGTAAAGTGATTGGTGTATGTTTATTGTTTACGATTATTGTATATATGGGAGGTAAATGGAGTGTAGTGTTTAAAGGATATAAAGGAGGTGTGGTAATGACGAGTGGATGAATATGTTGATTAGAATGCAGATAAGGGGTATGAAGTGTTAGATGTGAGATAGTATGAGTTTGGTGTAATGACATTAGGTATGAACGGCTGGGTGTGCCAGGTGGTAGTATCAAAGTAAGGTGATGGTAATTGAGAGATACAGAAGAGGTGAGAGGGTGATAACTTGGGGATATGTTATTCAGGATGCAGATATGAGATATAGATGGATAAATGTGGAATACAGTGAGTTTAATGTGGAAATGGCCCTGGGTATAAACCACTGAGGTAAGGGCCGTACTTAGTGATGTTATAGATGAGAGGTGGTTTAGTACTATATAATAAGGGCTTATATTGGTCACATGATGGTATTTCGGGCTACAGAAGAGGTGAGAGGGTGATAACTTGGGATTATGTTATTCAGGATGCAAGGACATGATATAGATAGATAAATGTGCAATATTGTGAGTTTAGTGTTGAAATGGCCCTGGGCATGAACTGCTGAGGTCAGTGCCGTATTTAGTGATGTTATGGATGAGAGGTGGTAAAGCATGTGGTGGGGTGAGAAAACGTGGGTGTTATATATTCAGGGTAACATTAGAGGGAGTTCTTACAGTCCGTTTGAGTGGTGGATAGGGTAATAGCAGAGAAAGTGGTAGTGATGGTGGTGATCATGATGATGATGGTAGTGGTAGTGATGGTAGTGATGATAGTGATGATGATGATGATGGTAGTTAATGGTAGTGATGGTAGTGATGGTTATGGTTATGGTGCAATAGTGATGGGTGTTAGTAGTGGTGATAATGATGACGACGATGATGGTAGTGCATATTATAGAATGTTGATATATGGTAAAGACTGTGAAGTATGGAAGTATTGAGTGCTGTTCTATAAGGATGAGGTGTGGTATGGCAGTATTCTGTAACGTCCGTATGGCTATGTGCTGGATATAATACTATGATTCAATGGGGAAGAGCCGGGTCAGGTAGGAAAGGTGGGTAGTGTGTGTTTGTTTACATTTCTTTGTTTACCTTATTTATCTCCATTTCTTTGTTTAGGTTCATTGTATGTATGGTAGGTAAATAGAGGGTAGTGTTTGGATGATACAGAAGAGATGAGAAGGTGATAAGTTGGGGATATACTATTCAGGATGCAGAGATATGATGTGGATAGATAAATATGTGAAATACTAAGTTTAATGTGGAAAAGGCCCTGGGTATAAACCACTGAGGTAAGGGCCGTATTTAGTGATGTGATGGAATGGTGCTGGTAAAGCATGTGGTGGGGTGAGAAAGCGTGGGGTACATGGTCAGGGTAACATTAGAGGGAGTTCTTACAGTCCGTTTGAGTGGTGGGTAGGGTAATGGCAAGGTGGGTGGTAGTGATAGTGATGGTGATGATGATGTGATGTGGTAGTGATGGTGATGATGATGATGATGGTGGTAGTGATAGTCATGGTAGTGATGATGATGGGTGTTAGTGATGGTGATGCTAATGGTTATGGTTATGGTGTAATAGTGATGGGTGTTAGCTTTAGCTTTAGTAGGTGTGTGTGTGTGGGTGTGTGTGGGTGTGGGTGTGTGTGTGTGTGTGGGTGTGTGGTGTGGGTGTGGTGTGGGTGTGTGGTGTGGGTGTGTGTGTGGGTGTGGGTGTGGGTGTGTGTGTGTGTGTGGGTGTGGGTGTGGGTGTGGGTGTGGGTGTGTGTGTGTGTGGGTGTGTGGGTGTGTGTGTGTGGGTGTGGGTGTG